>NC_133331.1:233515273-233680273 GCF_042186555.1 Aquarana catesbeiana | reverse complement strand
ATAACACCAAATTTAACACACCTGCTTCCCATTCACACCTGAGACCTTTTAACACTAATGAGTCACATGACACAGGGGAGGGAAAATGGCTAATTGTGCCCAATTTGGACATTTTCACTTAGGGGTTTACTCACTTTTGTTGCCAGTGGTTTAGACATTAATGGCTGTGTGTTGAGTTATTTTGAGGGGACAGCAAATTTACACTGTTATGCAAGCTGTACACTCACTACTTTACATTGTAGCAAAGTGTCATTTCTTCAGAGTTGTCACATGAAACGATAATCAAATATTTACAAAAATGTGAGGGGGTGTACTCACTTTTGTGAGATACTGTATATATTTTTCTAATTTTACTTTACCAGCTTAGACTATTGTGTTCTGATCCATCACATAAAATTCAGATTAAAAAAACACTGAACTAAAGGCTGTAATGTAACAAAATAGGTAAAAAGCCAAGGGGGTGAATACTTTTGCAAGGCACTGTATGTCTGGTTCTGCTCCTCTTCCCCAGCGATTTTGGGGAGATCCAGTCCAAAGCAGAGGGTTTCTCAACCAGGTTGAGATATACTTTGAGATGCTGCCCCAAGCGTTTCCCACGGACAGAAGCAAAGTAGGTTTTGTGATATCTTTGATTTCTGAGAGAGCCTTGGCCTGGGCAAACCCTCTATGAGAGATGCAAAACCTGTTGTCTTGAGTTACCCTGAGTTTGTGGCTTCTTTTAAAAGAGTATTTGACGTTCTCGCTTTGCTCCGCTTCTGCTGCCAAGTGCCTCATGTCCATCAAACAGAGTACGAGAACTGTTGCCGATTACGCCATTTAATTCTATACTCTGGCAGCAGAGGTTGGTTGGAACAATGAGGCCCTCATGGCTGCTTTTTCTCCTGGTCTCTCGGATACCATCAAGGATGAGATAGAAGCCCGAGATATACCCACTGAGCTGAAGAAGTTGATCCCGTTTGCCATCCTCACTGACTCCAGACTCAGAGAAAGACTCTCTTTTAAGGAGGTTTGCGGAAGTTTGTCTCTGAGCTTGCAGTCCCACCCTTGCCTCCCTCACCTCCCATGCCTCCTGGTACTGAATCGGTCAGTGAAGGTGAACCTATGCACTTGGGTTTCATGCGTCTCTCTGTGGATGAGAGAACCCATAGGAGGAGGGAGAGATTGTGCCTTTATTGCTGCCAGGCAGGTCACTTTTTGAAGCCTTGTCCTACCCGTCCAGGGAACACCTGAACCTTGGGGTCCTGTCACAGATAGATCTTAGGTGGCATTGTTTCATCCCCAGTTATCCAGAAGGATAAGCCCCTGGTTTTGGCTACCCTTTCTCGGGCTGAGTCGTCCGTCGAGATACAGGCTCTAATCAACTCTGGGGCTGCAGGTCTGTTCATTGATGCTGCCTTTGTATCGAAGCACTCGATTCAGCTGCGTGACACTCCACTTGCCATTGAGGCTCTTGAAGGGAGACCTCTACAGCCTGCCCATGTGAATTATGAGGCTGTTCCGTTGTCCATGGCCGTAGGGGCTCTTCACTAGGGATGAGCCGAACACCCCTCCTGTTCGGTTTGCACCAGAACTTGCGAACAGGCAAAAAATTTGTTTGAACACGCGAATACCATTAAAGTCTATGGGACACGAACATGAATAATCAAAAGTGCTCATTTTAAAGGCTTATATGCAAGTTATTGTCATAAAAAGTGTTTGGGGACCTGGGTCCTGCCCCAGGGGACATGGATCAATGCAAAAAAAAGTTTAAAAACAGACTTTTTTTCGGGAGCAGTGATTTTAATAATGCTTAAAGTGAAACAATAAAAGTGTAATATCCCTTTAAATTTCGTACCTGGGGGGTGTCTATAGTATGCCTGTAAAGGGGCGCATGTTTCCCGTGTTTAGAACAGTCTGACAGCAAAATGACATTTCAAAGGAAAAAAAGTAATTTAAAACTACTCGTGGCTATTAATGAATTGCCGGTCCGACAATACACATAAAAGTTCATTGATAAAAACGGCATGGGAATTCCCCACAGGGGAACCCCGAACCAACATTAAAAAAAAAATGACGTGGGGGGTCCCCCTAAATTCCATACTAGGCCCTTCAGGTCTGATATGGATATTAAGGGGAACCCCGGCCAAAACTAAAAAAAAAAAAAATGGGGTCCCCCTCAAAATCTATACCAGACCCTTCAGGTCTGGTATGGATTTTAAGGGGAACCCTGTGCCGAAATTTAAAAAAAAATGGCGTGCGGTCCCCTTAAAAATCCATACCAGACCCTTATCCGAGCACGCAATCTGGCAGGCCGCAGGAAAAGAGGGGGGACGAGAGAGCTCCCCCACTCCTGAACCGTACCAGGCCACATGCCCTCAACATTGGGAGGGTGCTTTGGGGTAGCCCCCAAAACATCTTGTCCCCATGTTGATTAGGACAAGGGCCTCATCCCCACAACCCTGGCCGGGGGTTGTGGGGGTCTGCGGGCGGGGGGTTTATCGGAATCTGGAAGCCCCCTTTAACAATGGGACCCCCAGATCCCGGCCCTCCCCCCCCATGTGAAATGGTAAGGGGGTACTTGTACCCCTACCATTTCACTAAAAAAGTGTCAAAAATGTTAAAGAGACAGTTTTTAGACTGCATTCGTTTTGTCACGACAATTTTCCTCCACTTCCAAGATGGAGTCAATTCCTGTGATTCCTCCTGATCGTATTCTGGCTACGGTTCGCACCAGTCTCATTTCTCCTTTGGGTGACAAAATTCTTGCTGTTCAGGTCCATGCTCCTCCTGAGAAACCTTGTGACCGCTGCTTTGTCCCAGAGAGTCTCCGTACTGCATGTTCAACTCGAACATTGTGTGTTCAGTCGTTCGCCGAATTACGAACATTATGGGCCATTCGCGCCAAATTCGAGTGGCGCGTCACAGCCCATAATTCACTGCGGCATCGCAGTGCATTGCTGGCTGATGATTGGCCAAGCATGCACTATGACCCGCATGCTTGGCCAATCACAGCGCCGTGTGTACAGAGAGCCGTAATTGGCCAAAGCCAGGGAGGCTTTGGCCAATTATGGCTCAGGGGGTTTAGTACATGCCCCACGCTATATAAGACCGCCTGCACATCAGCCCTGTGTAGAGTGTTGTGGTGGAGAGAGATAGATAGACAGAGAGGCAGTGTCATTTGATTTAAGTTATATAAATATATATATATATATATATATATATATATATATATATATATATATATATATATATACATATATATATATACACACACTGTATTCAGTTTAGCTAGATCCTGTTCTTCTCTCCCTAATATACTGACAGGCAGGCAGGGATTTTTACAGTATTTCCAGTTACTGTACTGTGTACCCTGCACAGTTGCACCTACAGTATAGCTACCTGAAGCCAGTTGCTTGTGTGGGCTCTTGAGGTATTTCCAGTTACTGTACTGTGTACCCTGCACAGTTGCACCTACAGTATAGCTACCTGAAGACAAGTGCAGGTGTTCTCATACTAATATTACAGGCAGGCAGTTGATTCTGCTAGCTGCAGTATAATCTGTATATATATACATCCCAGTTTCGTGCAGCTACATCTCACTCAAGGCCAATAGTATGTCTGGACACCAACAAGGAGAGGCAGACAGTCACAAGCCAATAAAAGAGGGCAAGCAGGCTCTGTGTCTAGAGGCAACAGTGCTGGTCGTGGACACGGTGCATCCTCATCAGCACTTGACCGTGGGACAGCACTTTTTTTCAGCAGCTGGCCGCGTTGAGCCGCAACATGCGGAAGACTTGGTCGAGTGGATGACCAAGCCTTCCTCATCCTCCTCATCCTCTCTCACCCAGGCTCAGGGTACTTTGTCTGGCAAAGCAGCTGCCTATTACCTTGGCTCAATGGCATCAGTGACTCCTTCCCTAGCCCCACTATGTCCTCCTGAGGAGTCCCCCGAACTGTTTGACCACAGTGTTGGGTACATGCTCCAGGAGGATGCCCAGCGTTTTGAAGGCTCCGATGATGGTACTCAGCTAGAGGAAGGCAGTAACGTGAGCCCAGACAGAGGGGGTGCCCAAGAAGGACAGCAATCTGGCAGTCATGTTCCCCCTGCTGCAGCATACTGCCAGGTTTGCTCCAGTGATGATGAGGGAGGGGATGATGAGGTCACTGACTCCATGTGGGAGCGTGATAAGAGAGAGGAGGAGGAGGAGGAGGCACATCACTGAGGCAGGATGCCCTCCAGGGGCCAGCCTAAGGGCAGCACACTGACTGCATCACACCGCAGAGCTCCGCATGTGCAGGGCACTGCTGTCTCATTATTCCAAAAGTTCTTTGGTGTGAGCCTTTTTTTAGACAAGTGCATCAGATCCCACCGCTGCTATTTGCAACATATGTCTCAAGCATATCTCGCGTGGCCAAAACATCTCCCGCTTGGGCACCACATGCTTGACCAGACATATGTTGACCTGCCATGTAGTTCATTGGCAAGCGTACCTAAAAGACCCACACCAAAGAACAAAGAGGACCTCTCCTTGCTCCTCATCAGCTGGGATCTCCAACCCCACTATACCTTCAGTCCTCTCTGAGACCTGCACTGAGAGGAATGAAGGTGTAGAATTAGGTGCGTCACAGCCAAGTACTTGCGACGTCAGATTGTACCAGGCAAATTTCCCTGCCCCAGCTGCTGCACTGCAGAAAGAAGTTTTACTCCCAGCCATCCACACGCCCAGCGGTTGAATGCTACCTTGGCAAAATTGCTAGCACTTCAACTGCTGCCTGTTCAGTTGGTAGACTCTGCCCCCTTCCATGAGTTTGTGGAATGTGCGGTTTCTCAGTGGCAGGTTCCCAAAAGCCACTTATTCTCACGGAAGGCGATTCCGGCTCTCTACCGGCATGTGGAAGACAATGTCTTGGCCTCACTGGACAGGGTGGTCAGCGGTAAGGTGCATATTATCGCTGACTCATGGTCCAGCAGGCATGGACAGGGAGGTTACCTAAGTTTAACGGTGCATTGGGTGACTCTGCTGGCAGCTGGGAAGGATGCAGGACAAGGTGCAGTAGTGTTGGAGGTTGTTCCACCACCACGCCTCCAAAATGCCACTACTGGTGATTCTGACACACCTCTCTCCTCCACCCCCTCCTCTTCTTCTTCCTCCATGGCCTCTTCCTGTGCTTTGTCCTCAGAACCAACGGTGCTCCGTAGGCATTCAAGGGGCTACGCAAGTACGCAGGCCAAAAGATGCCATGCGGTGCTTGAGCTGGTGTGCTTGGGGGACAGGAGTCACACTGGGGCAGAGATTCTGTCAGCTCTGCAGGGGCAGGTTCAGAGGTGGTTGACGGCATGCCAACTTAAGGCGGGAATGGTGGTTTGCAACAATGGCACCAACCTCCTCTCTGCCCTCTGACAGGGACAACTGACCCATGTGCCCTGTTTGGCTCACGTCCTTAACTTGGTGGTGCAGTGGTTCTTTGGCAGATACCCAGGCTTACAGGATGTCCTGAGGCAGGCCAAGAAAGTTTGTGTGCATTTCCGCCGGTCATATAATGCCAGTGCTTGGCTGGCAGACCTTCAAAAGGAATTTAATCTGCCCAAGAACCGCCTAATCTGTGACATGCCCACCAGGTGGAACTCAATGTTGGCCATGCTGCAGTGGCTGCACACGCAGCAGAGGGCCATCAATGAGTACCTGTGCAACTATGGCACCAGGACAGGGTCAGGGGAGCTTGTTTTTTTTTTCTCCACACCAGTGGGCCATGATCAGGGATGCATGCACTGTCCTGTCACCAGAGAGCGCACCAGCCTAGCGCATTATCCTTAGCAAGTTTAATGAATTGAAAACAAGGTAAAAAGCTACTCACAAAAGTCGCAGGTAAAATTGCATATCGAACGCACAAAGGCAATAGTTCCAGTGGTAGGCAGCTGTCCAGGTCCCAGGAGGGAGGCACACGGACCGCCGCTGGCTTACGCGTTTCAAAGGTTTGACCTTCTTCCTCAGAGCCTTAGTGGTGGCAGTCTCCTGCCGACTTTTTATATACACATGTTAGGCTGAAGCAGACTGATCAGGTTGGTATCGGGACTCCTCCCTTAATTGATGGGCGGTCCTCTGGGGGAGGGAGGGAAGGGTGGCTTGTGTGTTATGGATCTTGGCTAGGTGAACATTGTTGAAGGGCCATACCCTATTGATTTATTGATTTCATTTAATAATTAATTGGTGTACTTCCATATCCATTAATGTTATCGCTAATACAATTAGTCTAACACACAATGGGTGAGCTGATAGGGTCGTACCAGTAGTTACCCATACACAATTTGCTCTTTTACCCTTGCATTCTTATATCACATAGATGATACAGAGTAATGTGCAGTGATCAGAGGGTTAGGAATATGAGAAAGGGGGGTGTACCTTATCATCTGTAGATCTAATGCCATCTCCTCTGCTCGAGTGCGTTTGTCTTCTGCAGGGGCTGTGTCTGTGTGGGCTGCCATTGCTGACACGTTCGCTCCTGTGCCCCATGGAACTGGGTGGAACGCACGCCGCCGATTAACTTCCGGGTTGCGGTCCACAGGGCGGAAGTGCGGTCGTGATGTCACATCCCGTGCGCCATACGGCGCCTGGGATGTGACTCAATAGAGTAAACAGTGGCCTCCATCTTGCTGTAGGCACAGATAGAGGTCAAAGTTAGACTGATAGCGTCTGACTCTGGTGGAATCTGGTCCACCACTCCCCTCCCATGGTCCCCCTTGAATTTCCCTGCTATAATTGCATACTATTGCTCACTACTATTTATTGTTGTCATCTATCTAGTTACATATTTTAAACATTTTCACTCTTTTTAGTCGAAGTCAGACGCTATCAGTCTAACTTTGACCTCTATCTGTGCCTACAGCAAGATGGAGGCCACTGTTTACTCTATTGAGTCACATCCCAGGCGCCGTATGGCGCACGGGATGTGACATCACGACCGCACTTCCGCCCTGTGGACCGCAACCCGGAAGTTAATCGGCGGCGTGCGTTCCACCCAGTTCCATGGGGCACAGGAGCGAACGTGTCAGCAATGGCAGCCCACACAGACACAGCCCCTGCAGAAGACAAACGCACTCGAGCAGAGGAGATGGCATTAGATCTACAGATGATAAGGTACACCCCCCTTTCTCATATTCCTAACCCTCTGATCACTGCACATTACTCTGTATCATCTATGTGATATAAGAATGCAAGGGTAAAAGAGCAAATTGTGTATGGGTAACTACTGGTACGACCCTATCAGCTCACCCATTGTGTGTTAGACTAATTGTATTAGCGATAACATTAATGGATATGGAAGTACACCAATTAATTATTAAATGAAATCAATAAATCAATAGGGTATGGCCCTTCAACAATGTTCACCTAGCCAAGATCCATAACACACAACCCCCCCTTCCCTCCCTCCCCCAGAGGACCGCCCATCAATTAAGGGAGGAGTCCCGATACCAACCTGATCAGTCTGCTTCAGCCTAACATGTGTATATAAAAAGTCGGCAGGAGACTGCCACCACTAAGGCTCTGAGGAAGAAGGTCAAACCTTTGAAACGCGTAAGCCAGCGGCGGTCCGTGTGCCTCCCTCCTGGGACCTGGACAGCTGCCTACCACTGGAACTATTGCCTTTGTGCGTTCGATATGCAATTTTACCTGCGACTTTTGTGAGTAGCTTTTTACCTTGTTTTCAATTCATTAAACTTGCTAAGGATAATGCGCTAGGCTGGTGCGCTCTCTTGTTTCTTTCTTTGTTTTTCACTATTAGGATAATCCCATCCTTCGAGAGCAGCAAAGCCGAAGTCCATAGTCCTTCTTGAACTTTTTTAGCTAACACACCAGTGCGCAAGAGTACTTTTTTCGTTTTTCTATACTGTCCTGTCACCATTTGAGGAGGCCATGAGGATGGAGAGCAGTGACAGTGCATGCATCAGTGACACTGTCCCCCTTGTCCACCTGTTGGAGCACACACTGCATGGAATAATAGACAGGGTACTTGAGGCAGAACAGAGGCAGGAAGAGGAGGATTTCCTTAGCTCTCAAGGCCCCCTTTATCCAGACAGTGTTTCTGCATGCCCGCCGATCACACAGGAAGAGGACGAGGAGGAGGATTGTGTCAGCATGGAGGTGGAGCCTGGCACTCTGCAGCAGTCTTTAAGGGATCATTTACAGTCCCAAGAAACCCATGGACTTGTACGTGGCAGGGAGGAGGTGGCTGCGGATCATGTCATCCTTAGTGACCCAGAGGACTCCAGACCGAATGCCTCAGCAAACCTATGCTGCATGGCCTCCCTGATCCTGCAAAGCCTACGGAAGGATCCTCGTATTCGTGGTATCAAGGAGAGGGATCAATACTGGCTGGCAACCCTCCTTGATCCACATTGCAAGGGTAAGGTTGCGGACCTTATCTTGCCATCGCAGAGGGAGCAGAGGATGAAACATCTTCGGGAGGCCTTGCAGAAAGGTCTGTGCAATGCGTTCCCATAGACTGGAAGGTTACAAACTCCTATTCCTGGACAACGTGTTGCTGGGGCTTCGGTCAGTCAAAGAAGGAGCGGTGGAGAAGGTGGCCGTCTGACCGATGCGTTCAGACAATTTTTTAGTCCGCAGGCCCAAGGTATGTTCGATTCCAGCAACCATCGTCAGCGTCTGTTTCACATGGTGCAGGAATACCTAGGGGCAAGATCTGACTTGGACACCTTTCCCACCAAAAATCCTCTGGGTTACTGGGTCTTGAAGATGGATCACTGACCAGAGCTTGCACAGTATGCAATTGAGCTACTGGCCTGTCCTGCATCCAGCGTTTTTTCGGAACGCACATTCAGTGCTGCTGGAGGCTTTGTCACAGGGTGCGCCTGTACATCGACTCAGTAATTGACTGACCTTCATAAAAATGAATTATTCTTGGATCTCCACCAGATACCAAGCACCTGATGCTGATGTAACTGAATACATTTTTTTTGAAATGTCAGATCCCTTCAAGACTGCCTATGCTGATGCTGAGTGACTATCCTGTTATGCTGAGTGACTTGACTATCCTCTTCCTCCTCAATGATCATGCTGATGGCTTATAAGAATATTTTTGTTTCTGGGCGCCGCCATCAGTGGCTAAGGCCCAATTTTTCTGCCCCTGTTTAACTAAAAACCTTCCTCTTCTAAGATGCTGCTCAGACACAAAATGCATTAGCGCCTTCAGGCGATTCAGTTCGCCTTTGCAGCGCTTTACAAATCATTCATTCATTTAGGGGCATGTAATTACAATTTTTGATGCAATTCTTTGCAGCAGGGCTCGTTCCTGCGCTCCAACTAGAGTATCTGTGAGGGGTTGCAGTGTTGTGGCACCAGCACCAGTGCTTAAGTTCCAATTTTTCAGCCCCTGTTTAACAGGGGCGTGTAATTACAATTGTTGATGCAATTCTTTGCAGCAGGGCTCGTTCCTGCGCTCCAACTAGAGTATCTGTGAGGGGTTGCAGCGTTGTGGCACCAGTGCCTAAGGCCCAATTTTTCAGCCCCTGTTTAACAGGGACGTGTAACTACAGTTTTTAATGCAATTCTTTGCAGCAAGGCTCGTTCCTGCGCTCCAACTAGAGTATCTGTGAGGGGTTGCAGTGTTGCTGCATCAGCACCAGTGCCTAAAGACCAATTTTTCTGTCCCTGTTCAACAGGGACATGTAATTACAATTCTTGATCTAATATTTCACAGCAGGGCTCGTTTCTGCGCCCATCAAGAGTAACTGTGAGGACTTACAGTGTTGTGGCACCAGCACCACCACCACCATCAAAGGCCCAATTTTTCTGCCCCTGTTCAACAGGTGCATGTAATTAAAATTCTTGATCTAATATTTCACAGCAGGGCCCGTTCCAGCGCCCACCAAGAGTAACTGTGAGGACTTACAGTCTTGTGGCACCAGCACCGCCACTATCACCAAAGGCCCAATTTTTCTGCCCCTGTTCAACAGGGGCATGTAATTACAATTCTTGATCTAATAATTCACAGCAGGGCCCTGTGAGGGCTTACAGTGTTGTGGCAACACCAACACCTATACTGCAGTATATACTGCAGGCCCCAACTTTCAAACATCCAACTTACAAACGACTCCTACTTGCAAACGGAAGGAGACAACAGGAAGTGATATGAAATCTACCCCTAGGAAGGGAAATTCTCTCCTGTAAGAGTTAATATGGGAAAAAATGTTTCTCCTTTCCACTGATGCTTTATCACCAATACTTGTTTCACTAAAAACCCCACATTTTCTAAAAACATTTGTCACTGTGACAGAAAGTGGGGTGAAATCTTCTGAAGAGGAGCACAGGCAGCAAAACAAATGTCACAGGGGTGATAACCCTTCCCTATGTTTTCCAAAAAGCTCAAAAATAGATTTTTTTGGCTGGAGCTACACTTTAAAAATGTACCAGTTCAAAATTACAAACAGATTCTACTTAACAACAAACCTACAGTCCCTGTCTTGTTTGCGCCGCCTGTATACTGCTGTTCAGAGTATATAGGGCCCTTTATCACCAATACTTGTTTCACTAAAAACCCCACATTTTCTAAAAACATTTGTCACTGTGACAGAAAGTGGGGTGAAATCTTCTGAAGAGGAGCACAGGCAGCAAAACAAATGTCACAGGGGTGATAACCCTTCCCTATGTTTTCCAAAAAGCTCAAAAATAGATTTTTTTGGCTGGAGCTACACTTTAAAAATGTACCAGTTCAAAATTACAAACAGATTCTACTTAACAACAAACCTACAGTCCCTGTCTTGTTTGCGCCGCCTGTATACTGCTGTTCAGAGTATATAGGGCCTGGGGGCCCCACGCCTTTCCTTTTTTTAATTTGGGTGCGGGGTTTCCCTTAATATCCATACAAGACCCAAAGGGCCTGGTAATGGACTGGGGGGGGGGAATAAATGACTTTTATTCCTATAAAAAATGTCATTTTGTGCAGGGAGTGTTCTAAGCACGGGAAACACGCGCCACTTTACAGGCATACTATAGACACCCCCCAGGTACGATATTTAAAGGAATATTTCACTTTTTTTTCACTTCAAGCATCATTAAAAGCACTGCTCCCGAAAAAGATGCCATTTTTAAAACTTTTTTTGCATTGATACATGTCCCCTGGGGCAGGACCCAGGTCCCCAAACCCTTTTTAGGACAATGCCATACAAATTAGCCTTTAAAATTAGCATAAATTTAAAACGTTCGAGTCCCATAGACTTCAATGGGGTCCTAACGTTCATGCGAAGTTTCGGTCCGTTCGCAGGTTCTGGTGCGAACGAACCGGGGGGTGATCGGCTCATCCCTTCCTTTCAGTGAGTCTCCTACAACCCATACCCAATGGAGAGAAGCCCTGGATCCACCTGTCTATGGATTTCATTGTGGAGTTCCCCAATTCCCAGGGCAACACATTTATCCTTATAGTGGTTGACCGGTTCTCAAAAATATCTCATTGTATTCCACTTAAGAAGTTGCCCACTTCTAAGGAACTGGCTTCCATTTTTGCTCGGGAGATCTTTCGCTTACATGGGCTACCCAAGGTGATTGTCTCGGAACAGGGGTCGTCAGCTTGTGTCCCGTTTCTGATGAGCCTTTTGTGCACAGTTGGGAATTCAGCTTGCTTTCTCCTCTGCGTATCACCCGCAGTCTAATGGGGCCGCAGAACGAGCCAATCAGTCTTTGGAGCAATTCCTACATTGCTATATTTCTGACCATCATAACAACTGGTCATACCTCTTACCGTGGGCAGAGTTTGCTCACAATAGTGCCTTAAATTATACTTCCCGATTGTCCCCGTTTATGGCGAACTATGGTTTCCAACCTTCCACGTTGCCTGACTCTTTTGTTCCGCAGAGTATTCCTGCGTTAGAGGAGCATCTCTGTGGTCTTCGTTCCACTTGGGCACAACTCCAGGAGGCTTTGCGACATGCTAATGATAGGTACAGACTCCATGCTGACCGCAGACGTGCCTGTGCCTTCCTACCAGGTTGGGGACAGAGTCTGGCTGTCATCTCGCAACCTCTGACTTTGTGTTCCCTCTCTGAAGATCGCACCTCAGTTTATTGGGCCTTTCCGTATTCTTCACAGGATTAACTCAGTGGCTTATGCATTAAGAGGATCTCAAATGTATTTCATGTCTCCTTATTAAAACCTTTGGTCTGCAACCACTTTACCACCTCGGTGCCACGCCCTCACCCTGTTCAGGTTGCGAACCATGGGGAGTATGAAGTATAGTCCATTGTTGACTCCCGTAGGTTCTGTGGGCACATACAGTACCTGGTGCATTCGAAAGGGTACGGTCCGGAGGAACACTTTTGGGTCCCCTCCTGGGACATACATGCCCCTGTCCTCCTCCGTGATTTCCATAGACATTTTCCCCTCAAGCCTAGTGGTCCTCTGAGGGGGAGGGGTCATTGATGAGGGGGTACTGTCAGGGCAGGGCCCAGCCCTTCCTTCTCTGAGCTGGCCGCTTAGCTGTCGGCTAATTGCCAGCTCCTATCTTTTCACAGTGACTCACCTGTTGATGATCCTGCTCATCAGTCCCGCCTACTTAAGCCGTCCAGTCCAGATGATCTCTGCCTTCACCTTGGTCACATCTTTAGAGACGCTCTCCTGTGTTCCTGTTAAAGACTTGCTTGGCTGACATTCTTTCTGGCTCCCTGACGTTTTGGCTTGTCTGACAATCCGTTCCGGTTCCTGAACTCTGGCTATGTTTTGACTACATTTTCCTTTTTTTTTTTAATTATTAAACAAGTGTGTTTTATCTGTACTTCCGTCTCAGTCCAAATCATGATTTCTGACAATTGTGTGAGTTTTATGTCCCATCCCTCCTTCCTTTTGTGTTTTAGCTTACCTGTCTGTTGTAATGGTTGTCCTCATACAGATCCACATGGAGTTCTCCCAGCAGCCTCCAAACCTAGAAGAAAAGAGAATAAACTGTTATTTAAGCAGTCCATTGGAGAATTTTCAAGTGCTCACTGCCAACTCTCCCTTTGTTACTCACCCTTTCCTTTTGTCCTTTTGTGACACTTCATTGACTGATGATAACTGTTGGATGTTTGAGTTCTTTTTTTTTTTAGATAAGCTTGAGCCTCATACAAAAACATCTGGGTAGCAGTGATCATAGCATGATTTAATGTAAGCTGTAAGCAACATACACATACTGAAAATATGAAAATGCTTAACTTTAAAAGAGAGAATTTTCCCAGGATGAGGACTGCTCTCCAAGAATTAGACTCGGAGGGAATATTGGCATCAATGAACACAGAACAGAAATGGGAATTCTTCAAAAAGAGTGCATATGAACACACTGCAAAATATATTACCATAGGCAATAAGTTTAAAAGGCTAAAAATAAAACCTATGTGGCTCACGGCCAAAGTTAAAAAAAGCTATAAATAATCAGAAAGAGCTATTAAAAAATATAAAAATAAAGGAACACAAAGGAACACTATCATCGTTTTAAATGTGACAAAGATTAGAACATAATATGTAAAAAGGAAATCAAGGCTCCAAAAAATTCAAAATGAACTACTGATTACAAAAGATATTAGGACAAACCCCCAAAAATTCTTCAAATATATTGATAGTAAAAAGGTCAGGTCTGAGCACATAGGCCCTTTACAAAATAATCTAGAGTGGGTGACTGAGGAGAAAGAGAAGGCAAATTTATTAAATACCTTCTTCAGCTTTGTGTATATAAAGGAGCATGGGGGACCTCATGCCCAAAATGGGGATGGTATTGACACACCCCAAATGATCCACGATGGCTCAAAATTGATATAGTCCAGAAATATTTAGACAGAATAATAGTGAATAACGCACCTGGACTAGATGGCATACACCAATGGATCCTAAAAGAATTGAGCTCTTTCATTTTAAAGCCATTGTTTCTAATTTTTAGGGACTCTTTAATGACTGGAATAGTACCACTGGATTGGTGCAAGGCCAATATGGTGCCTATATTTATAAAGGGATTAAAGTCTTTACCAAGTAATTATAGACCTGATAGTTTAACTCAGGGGTAGGCAACCTCCAGCATGGGTGCTGCAAGTGGCACATAAAGCCTCTTTTGCTGGCACTCGACTCCTTCCCCATCAGCAGAGCAGTGCAGTGAAGTGTCAGTGAGACACTAATGCATTCCAGTTTCAGAATTCCCCATGCCGCACCTGCACTGAGGGGCCCCCACACATTGTAAAAGATGGGAAACATTGTTTGGTTCTCTAACAGAAAGAAGGGATTTCACCGTGATTTAGAAAACCACAATCGGGTGACAGTTTGTGAAATTACTGTTGAGCTTCTGGGAATTTTGTTAAAATCATTCCTGAACCTTTGCGTCACTTACTACTGAACCCTGCAATCTGTGTCCCTTTAAGCCAGAGCCAGTATTTAGCGCAATGAAAATCACATCCAACTTTTGCTGCGTCACACTTTTTCTCAGCTTCGGGGGCCCAACTTATGATCCTGCACATAGGCCCGCTGCTTTCATAAAATACCCCTGATCTGAGCTCATCATTGCGTATCCAATTCAGATGCTTGTATGTGACATTGCATACAAGCACGTGGGCTGGATGCAAGAGGTGGATCAACAGGATTAGTGTGCCAGGACAGGTAGATGTGTCTCATCTCTGCTTACTTTCACCACTCTGCATATCACGCATATCATAGATGAGAAAAGGGTACAGTGGTGGAGAAGATGAGCAGGAGGGTACAGCGGTGAAGCAGATGACCAGGAGGGTACAGCGGTGGAGAAAATGAGCAGGAGGGGTTCAGAGGTGGGACAGAAGAGCAGGAGGGTACAGCGGTGGGGCAGATGTGCATGGAGGTACAGTGATGGAAGAGATGAGAAGGGGGTTCAGCGGTGGGACAGAAGAGAAGGGGGTTCAGTGGTGGGACAGAAAAGCAGGGGGTAAGAGCAGTGGAGCGGATGTGAAAGGATGTGTATTGGTGGGACAGATGAGCAGGGGGTTACAGTGGTGGGGCAGGAGAGCAGGGGGGAACAGAGGTGAGACAGATGTGCAGGAGGTACATTGGTGGGGCAGATGAGCAGATGGGTTCAGTGTTAGGACAGGATAGCGGTGGGACAGAAAAGCTGGGGGATACAGTGATGGTGCAGATGAGTGGGGGGTTCAGTATTGGACCAGATCAGAGGGGGTTACAGTGATGGGAAAGATGAGCAGGTGGGGCAGATGTGAAAGGAGGTGCATTGGTGGGACAGATGAGCAGGGGGTTACAGTGGTTGGGCAGAAGAGCAAGGGGTACAGAGGTGGGGCAGATGTATGGGGGGGTACAGTGGTGGGGCAGAGGAGAAAGGAGGTACATAGGTGGGACAGATGAGCAGGGGGTAACAGCGGTGGGGCAGAGGAGCAGATAAGTTCAGTGTTAGGACAGATGTGAAAGTGGTTCAGCGGTGAGACAGAAAAGCAAGGGGATACGAATATGACAGTGGAACAGATGTGCAGGGAGGTAAAGTGGTGGGGCATTTGAGAAAGGGGGAACATTGGTGGGACAGATGAGCAGGGGGGTTACAGTGGTGGGACAGAAGAGCAGGGTGGTAAAGTGGTGGGGCAGATGTACAGGGGGTTACAATTGTGGGACAGATTAGCATGGGGGTACAGAGGTGGGGCAGATGTGCAGCGTAGTACAGTGGTGGGGCAGATGTGCAGCGTAGTACAGTGGTAGGCAAATCGTAGTAAAAAACGCAATGGGCGGGGTCCTGATGACCAGTATCATTGATCAATTCAGGTAACAGGTTACCGGCTCACCTAATAAGGTGGTGTTCCTTATCAAAACAGGAGATGTAGTCAATATAAAAGGGGAGTGGGAATAGGACCCAAGGTGTCCTTACCTTCAGTGAAGGAAAAGGAACAAACTGTGGTTTAATCTGATATATCTTTATTAGAACAATTAGTAGAAATTATTTATCATTGAAAGGAAAGCATAAACAATAGATTGCACATGGTAAAAACTGACCACGTTGTCACTTAAAAACGCATGCCCATTAGCTCGGCCATATCCCAGTCATCCACACCTGTCAATCATCTCAAGTTATTAAGTGTGACTTTATATGTAATGCTTACATGTGTTTAGCAGGGACGAGCTTCGAGTTCGAGTCGAACCCATGTTTGACTCGAACATCTCCTGTTCGATTGTTCGTCGAATTGCAAAGGTTATAGGTCGTTCGCACCAAATTCGAGTGGTGCGTCACAGCCCATAATTCACTGCGGCATCGCAGTGCATTGCTGGCTGATGATTGGCCAAGTATGCACTATGACCCACATGCTTGGCTAATCACAGCCCCATCTGTACAGAGAGCCGTAATTGGCCAAAGCCAGGGTGGCTGTTGCTCTGATACTATTAATACCACAGGCAGGCAGCTGCAGAATTTACTGTGTACTGTGTACTGTGTCCTCTGCACAGTGTGCACTTAAAGCTACCTGAAGAAAATTGCTGGTGTTCTTCTGATCCTATTAGTACCACAGGCAGGCAGCTGCAGTATTTTTTTTTTTTTTTTTTTATTACCACTTCAGCAAAAAATTTTCAGAGAGACGTTGTATCAACTTTGGAGATCAAAATTTATCTCCTCTCATTTTTCACATCATTGTGGCTTATTTTCAGCTTTTCTTTTTTTATTCACGTCCTTTTTTTATTTGAAATAAATACTTATCCAACCAAGCAAGTAATGTATACATCACATATGAAAACTTCACATAAGAAAAGCCAACATGCAAAAAAGCAGCATCCCCAAACATTTTACCCTTTATCTCTCCTCCATACCTCCCCTCTCCCCATCACACCATTCCTTACACCTTCCCCCCACCCCATGCTCTCACCACCCATTCTACCTAGTGCTCTTATACCTATTCAGACCATTCATACTCCAGCCATAACTTCCATATATTCTTATATTTCTTCAAACTGCCTCTTTTTATATACCAGAGTTCCTCCTTCATAATCGCATCTTTAACCTCTTTCATCCATTCTGCTACTATTGGGGGGTCTTTTGCCTGCCACTTCCGTGCTATAACCTTCCTTCCCTGAAACAGGCATCTTATTATTGCGGTCTGGGTGTCTTTCAGCATACCATTTTTCTCCATCAAACTCAAAAGACAAGTTCTAGCATCCATGTCTAACGAAGTCCCAAATACTGCGTTGATTTTCTCCACTATTTCTTCCCAATACCTATATAACTTGGGACATCGCCAGAACATGTGTATCAGGTCCCCTCTTCCATCCCCACAGCGTTGACATTTCGCATCCTGTCTCCTTCCAAACCTAAATAATTTTTCTGGTGTATAGTATAGCCTATATATCAAGTACAAGTGCCAAAAACGTGCTTCCACTGTTCCTCCGTTATTGTACCAACCTCTTCCTCCCATTAGATTCTATTTTTAGACTCCACTACCCCCTCCTGCCCCGCCATATTTATACTCCTATACATCTCAGATATCAGTCCTCTAGATCCTCTGGTGTTTACCAATTTCCTTAGCAAAGGCATTTCATTCCACTCTATCCCCTTTCCTCTGAATTGTACCTCCAGAGCATGCCTCACTTGCAAATAACTAAAACAAAATAATCTATTGGGGACTGCAAACTCCTCACTTATCTCTTGAAATGATTTCAGCCTCCCTGCCCTATAAAGTTGCACCAAGCAGTGGATACCTCTCCTGTCCCATTCCTCTATTTTCCCCATCGCATTAAGCTCCTTTAAATTTTTGTTATTCCATATTGGAGAAAACTCAGAGAACCCCATATACCCCAATACGGTCTTTACAGTCTTCCAACTTCTAATCATTAACTGAGTTGTGGGACAGCTATACCCAAAAGATTTTGCCTCCACTGCTTCCACCACTGTATCGTGACTGATGTTATTCATCCATATACTGCTTCCTCCTACCCTTTCATCAGGCAGGTTGTTGCCTCTCATAAACTGCATTTGGGCTGCCAGAAAGTAACCCCAGGGGTCCAGTAGAGCCAGGCCTCCCGCCTCCCTCGGCCGCCGTAGCACCCTGCAAACTCCTTGCCACCCCGTTTTTCCAGATTAGTTCTCTGAACAAACTGTCCAGCTTTTTAAACCAATGTTTTGGGATCCAGACGTGGGAATTGTGTATTACAAATAGGATTTGCGGCATCCATATCATCCATATCATCTTAATAAGATTACATCTACCGGCGACCGAGAGAGGAAGACTACCCCACACCCGACTCTTCTGCTTTAACTTCACCATTAGTGGTACTACATTACCTATTACCTATTATGTACTGTCCCGGGTCTTTTGTTATATTTACCCCTAAGTATCTCATTTGGTTTACAACTCTTATTAAATTTACCTGTCTCAGAAGCGGGTCTACCAGGGGGTCTATTGGCAAGAGTGCTGATTTTTCCCAGTTAATTATTAGACCAGAAAAATGACCAAATTCTTTAATCAATGGCCGCTAACAATGAGGACTGTGTGTCTTCCAAAAATAACAGGATATCGTCAGCATACATTGCGACTTTCTCCTCCTCACCCCCTCTCTTAAAACCCTGGAATTCTTGCGACATTCTTAAAGCAACTGCCAATGGCTCCATTGCGAGGACGAAGAGCAGGGGCGATAATGGACACCCCTGTCTCGTCCCCCTCCCCAACTGGAACCATTCAGAGCACTCCCCATTGACCCTAACTTTGGCTCTTGGTTTATCATATAAGAGTCTCAGCCACTTCACAAAATTAGGGCCAAATTTAAACTCTGCCAATACTTTCCACAAATAATGCCATTCGAGGCTGTCGAAAGCCTTGACCGCATCTAGTGATAAAATAGCTCTATTCCCCCCCTTCTCTATAGGTAATTGTTGTTGTGGAAAATGTTATATTAATGTGTTGTCATAAATCTCCCAGTGTCTGATCAACCACAGCCCGTTCTAAAGAACTGACTGGAGCAGTCCGATGCTGGCTGAGACCTGTTGGGTAGTGGAAAACTTCCTGGTGTTTGGAGAGAAGTGTTTGCGGAGAGAGGACATGTCCGCCAGCAAAGGGCCCCTGTGCAATGCACAGAACGATCGTCTGGTGGGAATGCGTTCACTCTGCAAAGACATTATCGGTTTAGAGGCGTTTTGCTCTTGTCACCCCTGGTATGCCTGTTCAACATGTTTGGGGTGCCATGACGTATACCTGCAGATAATCTCTCATGCACAAGGAACTTTAGTCATCGTCATTTAGTATATTGTATCATGTCCTGTAGTCATTGTTCATTGGTTGTTTTGTATTTTGTTGTTAAATCCTTATATGGTCACTTACATCCTGTGAGGCTGAGGTCACACCCTGTGAAGGAAACGATTGGCTGTTGGGGCCAGGGCTTCCTGTTTGTGATTGCTTTTGTGGTCTTTTGAATAAAGGAGGCAGACAGAGCTGTAAAGGCCAGTCTTGCTGAGATGAGAATGTAAGAACCATGTGTTTTGTCTTGTTGGATGGCTGGGGCACACACCAGAGGATGGATACGATCAAAAGGTGAGATGGTATTATATCATTAGACGAAATTGTTATTATGATTAGAAACAGGAGATTTTGCTGTGTGCTTTGCGTACAACCAAATTTCGATAACAGCATGGCGAGCCAGAACGTAGGAGTGAACAGAACCTCCTTCAGAATCGGATCATTAAGATGTGCTGGGGAGGGTCTGCTTCGCAAAAAGAACACATTTTTCGTCTTTTGAAATAATGCTGGAAGTTTGATCGTATGTCTGGTGTGTGCCTGTGTGTGTGTGTGTGCCTGTGTGTGTGTGTGTGCCTGTGTGTGTGTGTGTGTGTGCCTGTGTGTGTGTGTGTGTGTGTGTGTGTGCCTGCTTGTGTGTGTGTGTGTGTGTGTGTGATTTGTATTTCGAATCTTTGTGTAAGGAGACTGTGCCTGTGTGTGTGTGTGTGTGTGTGTGTGTGTGTGTGTGTGTGTGTGTGTGTGTGTGTGATGCTGTGTAATAATGCAGATGTTTGAAATAGAAATGTATGAATTGATGTTATTTGCAGCCTGCAATGTGTGTGTGGAGTAGTTTTGTAAGTAGCTGAACCTGTTTGTAAAGATGAGTTTAGTGAAGGGGCAGGCATTGTTGTTTTTGTATTGAAAGGGTCTACGCCCTGGGAGAAAGGGAACTCTAATGTTGTGAACAGACATACAAGCATTCACTGTCTGTATCTTTCAGTGTTTTGGTTCCTGTGAAAACTGATGTGAACTGAGTTTGGGGGTATGTTTCAGCCGTGTAATTGTGGGTTATGTGGCTTGGTTGTTTCATTGGATAGCATGTGTTCCGAAGTTGTGCTTTTTGTAACTTTAACACTTTTAAATGTTTGTCTAAGCGTTCATTTAGTATCTCAAATGTGTAAGTTTTTGGGGAGAAATTTATGGTTTTGGCAGGAAAATGGTTTTTGTCTGCTACTTCCTTTTGTTCTCTTGTTGTTGTCTACCATGTGACTACGGCCGGCCATTTTCTTTTCCTTTGTGTGTGAACTTTAAAATGTTTATCCATCTTGGTCAGTTTTGGCGGGAAAATGCGCCATTTTGTTGGGGTCTGGCCTTTGTTGTGGTCACCATGTGCATCGGTGGCCATTTTGAAGACCTGTGAGCTCCCCCTGGAGCTGCTCCATTGTGTATTCATTTGTGTGTGCAAAGCCATGTGCTTTAAGCTACAATCTGGCTTTTAGGCACCATTTTGTGAATTCTATTTTTGTACTGTTTACATACTTTTCAAGGAAACTATTGCGTTTTCTGTATTGAATATTGGTTTTAAGTTGAAATGCCTGTCACATATCCAAGTGCCCACGCATTGTTAGGACATCACAATAGGAGCTGTTTACACCCTGTGGGGGTCTCTGGTTTCTAGGTAATAACATGGGGCGAGTTCTAACTCTGAGTCAAATATTGTGTTGTATTTGCGACAAGAGTGTATTGTTTAAGACGTTTTATGTAACTTTGTGTCTTGTCATTTGTTAATGTCGGCCATTTTTCTGTAGTCCGGGTTTCATTCACCATTTTGCCGTGGACCGATTTTCGATTGCTGCAACTGCATTTTTGTTTATGCTGATTTTAGTCTCCAGCGAAATATCTCTGGTTTTGTACTGAATTTCATTTCCAGTAGAATCATTTAGGTTTTTATACCAGTTGTTTTAAAGAAGTTTATGTTTCTAGTGAAGAAATCTCGATTTTGGCGGGATCAACAACTAAATTTCATGTGTTAATGGCACCATTTTGTTTGTGGCTGCCGTGGAAGGGAAAAGAACTCCTTCAGCCATCTTTTTCCAGGAGTTTCAGTTTCTGGCTTTTGTTACACTGTTGTGTGGTATTTCGGTCAAAACTTGTGGTTTTCCTAGGGGATATGTGAGCCAAGGGGGATTCCCTCCCATTTGCAATATGGGGGCTTATTCCACCCACTCCAGGACAAAGAGTTTTTATCTGTTGATGTTAGCCATAGATTTTTCTAATGTTTTGATAGACAAAATATGAAGCTATTTGAGGCTTCCCCTCCCCCTACCTCTTCCTACTCAGGTGTGCAACAGGAAGTTGGTGGGAGGGGCTTGGGGTCTTTTGACTTGTGTTTGAAAGGACGAAATCATTTTTATTTTTAAATTAAATGAAGGTTTATACTGTAATACAGTTTTGGGTAGAGAGCAAACAGGAGGCATCCAAGTTATTGTTGTAATATCTGGGTACAGATAGAAGCCATAAGTTTGTTTTTGTTTTGAATAGCGGAGGATTTCATGGTGTTTTTGTAGTTGTCGGACAAACACGTTTAGAAGGCTGTATATCGTGAGACTGGTCGGGCCGTGTATAATAGTCGGAATTCCAGTTCGCGATTGTATTAGCATAAACGTGAGGAGTAGTACGCTAACAGCCCCGCTCAGGCCGTGTATAATAATCGGAATGCGGGGGTCGATTATGGTGATAAAGGCGCAAACCATAATCGCTCCGAAAATAAAGCGCAGGGTTCTCTGGACGCAGAGTTCGCCAAAAAAAGCGATTTGAATCGTCATTGGCAATAGGTCGTCCATGCACCCCAGTCAGACAGCTACATAATACATGAAATCTGAGTTCTGAGGAAAAGGCCATTAAACCCCAGAAAGATTGACATAGGTGGTCCAAGGATACTATTTTGGGTATCCCTCTGGAGTTGATGTTGAGCGACTGTGGCTTCAGAAATCTGTAATGTTGAGTGAGTTGATGGATGCGTAGTACACATTTGTGTGATTAGAAATACACAGGCCTGTTTTTGAACTTTGTGTGGCTGGTCCATGCAAAGATTTTGAAATGCTCTCGTGCCTTTCAAATTGTATTCTTTTCTATCGCTAAAAGAATGAAGGCAGCATTCCATCTGGTCGTTTTTATTTTTTCGTTTTTGGGAACTATGAAATATCTCCCCCACATTTGTATCTAAATGTTTTTCTTTGTTTCATTGTTTGTATGTGGTAAGAAGATGTTTGAACCTCCCGTGACAGCTCTCTTGTGTGTCGCGGCTGTTTTGTATTTTAGGAAAAAAAAAAAAAAAACGTGAAAGTAAGATTTACAGAGGGTTTAATTATTATCGGTTTTGTGGAATGTCAGTGACAATTTACCAATGTACATGAATGTTGTATTGTTTACCATTCTTTGAAGGATAGAGTAATAACCTTTGTTTATAAGTATCTTTTCAGGTCCAGTTTCTGGAAGTGTGTGTACAGGTGTATAAGAAGGTAAAAGTATCATAGGCTATCTCACTGTTTTATTCTGCACCATTCTAAACCCTGCATGTCTTCCTCCAGTTTGTAATGAGGAGGGAAGAAAAGGGGGGATGAGAGTGGTGAGAATAACACATTTTCAAACCAACAATACTAACCTTTGTAATTCTAACCAAGTTTGTGCCAAGACTGTCTTTCTTTGATGGAATTTGAATCAGCAAGCAGCAGTCCAGTGAAGGAGGCTCCCATCCCAGATGCTAAGAACCTTTTTGTCACTGGTTCCAGGTATTACACCCCGGATGATAAGCCATACACAGGTTATGCAGTGACCACAGTCCCGATGTCTGGGTTATTGTCATATGAGGTTTGTTTGAAGGTCAACCAAAAACAGAATTGTACTTTCCTCATTAGCTGTCACCTACATTCTCAACTGATGGGGTGGGTGCAATCACTGTAACATGAACTTCATAAGGTCCACCACAGGGTTCACGAGTCCATCCTGGACCCTGACACAATAACCAGTTTACATTCTTTCCAACCAGGTGACTGGGTCATTATAAAGAAGCTTGAGGGATGAGACCACGCCAGCCACTGCAAGAAGCTGATCAACCACAAAAGAGTAGAGGAGTATCTTTGTTCATTTATATTTTTTTGTTTAATAAATTTTGGCAAGGGTAACGATGGAAAGCATCCCAACTAGCTAAGAAAGAGAACAGGACACATGGTCGGGTATTAGTGCCCCAGCGATGACGGCGGTACATGCTATATGTGACGTTCATATTGGTGTGAGGAGTTTTGACAAACTAGTAAAATCCAAACAGACACCTGTCGAAAGAACTTAACAAAACATTTCTAGAGGGTAAAATTAGTTATAATTTTAACAATAGCTCTGGTTCTTGCCAGCTTTGGTATCGGGATAACGAGGTAGCCCACAAGTGTGCTACAACTGAAGTTTGGTATTAATGTGGATCTACAGCTTTATAAGGTAATTTCCCGTAAGGCAAGAGGTTCATGTGTGCTGATGAAACTCGTCCCAGCATCTTATGTCGTGGCCGATCGTGAGGATCTGATGGCACGAGAGAAGGTAAGAATGGCAGGGACAGCTGGAAGGGAATTGCTTATACACGGTGGGGGCTTGAGCTTATGAAACGCTTGAACAATTTCTCATCCATTGAGGATGGGATGTTTCATGTAACTGTTGAAGCTACAAGGAAGTTCCTACATTCCAAGGGGGTTTCTGGGAATTCATAAGTAAAGATTGTTATATCTGGATCGGGGATAGTAGTGACAAAGTTCAGGCCCATATGGATAAGGTTTAGATCCCTGCAAGGCAAAGCCAGAGCTATAGATAGTGAAGGTTGGAATCCTTTTTAAGGGTTTGGGAATCGTTGGAGATTTAATTTTTATCTTGCAGCGGATCATAGTGAAGGAAGTAGGGGTATATATACTTATGTTGTTTTTGTTTCTATTCCTTCTATATGCCATGATGAGATGCTCCTGTTGCCTGATTGGACGCGTGACCAGAGCCTGAGCACATGACCACATCTTCCCTGATGAGATGCCCCGAAGCCCGACCCACGTACAAGACACAGAGGATCCCAGACCGACCGGCGACTACTACAGCTCACCACGTCATCTCCAACAGAGTCTACATGTCAAGCCGTGTTTTACTTTTTATGGACTAAGAAGAAGATCAGGATTCATCGAGGGACACATGGGATCATATGACAAGAGGAGGGACTGTTGTGGAAAATGTTATATTAATGTGTTGTCATAAATCTCCCAGTGTCTGATCAACCACAGCCCATTCTAAAGAACTGACTGGAGCAGTCCGACGCTGGCTGAGACCTGTTGGGTAGTGGAAAACTTCCTGGTGTTTGTAGAGAAGTGTTTGCGGAGAGAGGACATGTCCGCCAGCAAAGGGCCCCTGTGCAATGCACAGAACGATCGTCTAATGGGAATGCGTTCACTCTGCAAAGACATTATCGGTTTAGAGGTGTTTTGCTCTTGTCACCCCTGGTATGCCTGATCAACATGTTTGGGGTGCCATGACGTATACCTGCAGATAATCTCTCATGCACAAGGAACTTTAGTCATCGTCATTTAGTATATTGTATCATGTCCTGTAGTCATTGTTCATTGGTTGTTTTGTATTCTGTTGTTAAATCCTTATATGGTCACTTACATCCTGTGAGGCTGAGGTCACACCCTGTGAAGGAAACGATTGGCTGTTGGGGCCAGGGCTTCCTGTTTGTGATTGCTTTTGTGGTCTTTTGAATAAAGGAGGCAGACAGAGCTGTAAAGGCCAGTCTTGCTGAGATGAGAATGTAAGAACCATGTGTTTTGTCTTGTTGGATGGCTGGGGCACACACCAGAGGATGGATACGATCAAAAGGTGAGATAGTATTATATCATTAGACGAAATTGTTATTATAAATAGAAACAGGAGATTTGGCTGTGTGCTTTGCGTACAACCAAATTTCGATAACATTGTACATTACCATAGACTCGCCTGATGTTCACGCTCACCGATCTGTCCGGTATAAAACCGGTTTGGTATGAGTGTATTACTTTAGAAATGATCTTTTTTAACCTATTTGCTAGGGCTTTTGCCAGAATCTTAACATCTGTGCATAAGAGTGAAATCGGTCTGTATGAGGCTACCTCTAACGGATTCTTCCCTTCTTTTAACAAAGTTATAATAGTGGGTTCTGTCATGGACATGGGCAATCTTCCTTCCACTACAGCCCCATTCAAAACTTCCAGTAATTTTGGAAGTAAAACATCCCCATATCTTTTATAAATCTCCCTTCTGCTCCCCTCACCCTTTCCTTTATTTTATGTTCCTTGGCCTGTGATTTCCTCTTAGCATAGGAGATTTTCTGTATAAAGACCCCCCTAAGAAACGCCTTCAGGGCGTCCCGGGTTATACCCAGTGGGGCGGATCCTAAATTCAGATTTATAAATTCTTTCAAGTTACCTACAATCCCCCCGTCATCCTCAATTACTTCGAGCCAAAAGGGCAGCTGCTGTATTTACAGTTAGTGTACTGTGTCCTCTGCACAGTGTGCACCTAAAGCTACCTGAAGACAATTGCTGGTGTTCTTCTGATCCTATTAGTACCACAGGCAGGTAGCTGCAGTATTTACAGTTAGTGTACTGTGTCCTCTGCACAGTGTCCACCTAAAGCTACCTGAAGACAATTGCTGGTGTTCTGATCCTATTAATACCACAGGCACGCAGCTGCAGTATTGAGAGTTAGTATACTGTGTCCTTTGCACAGTGTGCACCTAAAGCTACCTGAAGATAATTGCTGGTGTTCTTCTGATCCTATTAATAACGCAGGCAGCTGCAATATTTACAGTTAGTGTACTGTGTCCTTTGCACAGTGTGCACCTAAAGCTACCTGAAGACAATTGCTGGTGTTCTCATACTAATAATACTACAGGCAGGCAGTTGATTCTGCTAGCTGCAGTATCAGTATATATATATATATATATATATATATATATATATATATATATATATATACATCCCAGCTTTGTGCAGCTACATCTCACTGCAGGCCATTAGTATGTCTGGAAGGCTAACAAGGAAAGGCAGACAGTCACAAGCCAATAGAAGAGGGCAAGCAGGCCTGTGTATAGAGGCAACAGTGCTGGTCGTGGACACGGTGCACCCTCATCAGTATGTGGCCGTGGGACACGCTTGTTATTTTTTTTTGGCAGCTGACCGTGTTGAGCCGCAACATGCCGAAGACTTGGTAGAGTGGATGACCAAGCCGCCCTCATCCTCCTCATCCTCTCTCACCCAGGCTCAGGGTACTTTGTCTGGCAAAGCAGCTGCCAATGCGGCATCTTCCCTCAGCTCAATGGCATCAGTCACTCCTTCCCTAGCCCCACCATTTCCTCCTGTTTGACCACAGTGTTGGGTACATGCTCCAAGAGGATGCCCAGTGTTTTGAAGGCTCAGATGATGGTACCCAGCTAGAGGAAGGCAGTACTGTGAGCCCAGAGAGAGGGGGTGCCCAAGAAGGACAGCAATCTGGCAGTCATGTTTCCCCAGCTGCAGCATACTGCCAGGTTTGCTCCAGTGATGAGGAGGGAGGGGGTGATGAGGAAGTCACTGACTCCACGTGGGTGCCTGATAAGAGAGAGAAGGAGGAGAAGGAGGCACATCTCCAACGAGGCAGAATGCCCTCCAGGGGCCAGCTTAAGGGCAGTACACCAACTGCATCACACCTCAGAGCTCCACATGTGCAGGGCACTGCTGTCTCTGCGCGTTATTCCAAGAGTTTTTTGGTGTGGGCCTTTTTTGAGACGAGTGCATCAGATTGCACCGCTGCTATGTGCAACATATGTCTCAAGCGTATCTCGGGTGGCCAAAACATCACCCACTTGGGCACCACATGCTTGACCAGACATTTGTCAACATATGTCGACCTGCCATGCAGTTCATTGGCAGGCGTACCTAAAAGACCCACACCAAAGAACAAAGCGGACCTCTCCCAGCTGACCTCATCAGCTGGGATCTCCAACCCCACTATACCTTCAGTCCTCTCTGAAACCTGCACTTAGAGGAATGAAGGTGTAGAATTAGGTGTGTCACAGCCAAGTACTTGCAAGCAATCTGCTATCGGTACACTGACGTCAGATTGTACCAGGCAAATTTCCCTACCCCAGCTGCTGAACTGCCGAAAGAAGTTCGCTCCCAGCCATCCACATGCCCAGCAATTGAATGCTAGCTTGGCTAAATTGCTAGCACTTCAACTGCTACCTTTTCAGTTGGTAGACTCTGCCTCCTTCCGTGAGTTTGTGGAATGTGCGGTTCCTCAGTGGCAGGTTCCCAAATGCCACTTTTTCTCAAGGAAGGCGATTCCGGCTCTCTACCTGCATGTGGAAGGCAATGTCTTGGCCTCGCTGGACAGGGCGTCAGCAGTAAGGTGCATATGGACTCATGGTCCAGCAGGCATGGACAGGGACGTTACCTATCTTTCACCGCGCACTGGGTGACTCTTCTGGCAGCTGGGAAGGATGCAGGACAGGGTGCAGTAGTGTTGGAGGTTGTTCTGCCACCACGCCTCCAACATTCTACTAGTGGTGATTCTGCCACACCTCTCTCCTCCACCCCTCCTCTTCTTCTTCCTCCATGGTCTCTTCCTGTGCTGATTTGTCCTCAGAACCAGTGGTGCTCCATAGGCGTTCAAGGGGCTATGCAAGCAAAATTATGCCATGCGGTGCTTGAGCTGGTGTGCTTGGGGGTCAGGAGCCACACTGGAGCAGAGATTCTGTCAGCTCTGCAGTGGCAGGTTCAGAGGTGGTTGACGCCACACCAGCTTAAGCCAGGAAGGAGCGACGATGGCACCAACCTCCTCTCCACCCTCTGACAGGGACAACTGACCCATGTGCCCTGTTTGGCTCACGTCCTTAACTTGGTGGTGCAGCGGTTATTGAGCAGGTACCCGGGCTTACAGGATGTCTTGAGGCAGGCCAGGAAAGTCTGTGTGCATTTCCGCCAGTCATATAATGCCAGTGCTCGGCTGGCTGACCTCCAAAAGGAATTTAACCTGCCCAAGAACCGCTTAATCTGTGACATGCCCACCAGGTGGAACTCAATGTTGGCCATGCTGCAGCAGCTGCACACGCAGCAGAGGGCCATCAATGAGTACCTATGCGACTATGGCACCAGGACAGGGTCAGGGGAGCTTGTTTTTTTTTTCCCCACACCAGTGGACCATGATCAGGGATGCATGCACTGTCCTGTCACCATTTGAGGAGGCTACGAGGATGGAGAGCAGTGACAGTGCATGCATCAGTGACACTGTCCCTCTTGTCCACCTGTTGTAGCACACGCTGCGTGGAATAATGGAGAGGGCACTTAAAGCAGAACAGAGGGAGGAAGAGGAGGATTTCCTTACCTCTCAAGGCCCCCTTTATACAGACAGTGTTCCTGCATGCCCGCCGATCACACAGGAAGAGGAGGAGGAGTATTGTGTAAGCATGGAGGTGGAGCCTGGCACTTAGCATCAGCAGCAGTCTTCAAGGGATCATTTATAGTCCTAAGAAACCCATGGACTTGTACGTGGCTGGGAGGAGGTGGCTGTGGATGTCGTCCTTAGAGTACTCTGGACCGAATGCCTCAGCAAACCTATGTTGCATGGCCTCCTTGATCCTGCAAAGCCTGCGGAAGGATCCTCGTATTCGTGGTATCAAGGGGAGGGATCATTACTGGCCTGCAACCCTCCTTGATCCACCTTACCATGGTAAGGTGGTGGACCTTATCTTGCTGTCACAGAGGGAGCAGAGGATGAAACATCTTTAGGAGGCCTTGCAGAAAGGTTGGGAGGTCACAATTTCCTGGTCCTCCTGGACAACGTGTTGCTGAGGCTTCAGTCAGTCACAGAAGGAGCGGTGGAGAAGGTGGCTGTCTGACCGATGTGTTCAGACAATTTTTTAGTCCGCAGCCCCAAGGTATGATCGGTCCCAGCAACCATCGCCAGCATCTGATTCACATGGTGCAGGAATACCTAGGGGCAAGATCAGACTTGGACACCTTTCCCACCAAAAATCCTCTGGGTTACTGGGTCTTGAGGATGGATCACTGGCCAGAGCTTGCAATTAAGCTACTGGCCTGTCCTGCATCCAGCGTTCTTTCTGAACACATATTCAGTGCTGCTGGATGCTTTGTAACCGATCACAGGGTGCGTCTGTCCACCGAATCGGTCGATCGGCTGACCTTCATAAAAATGAATCAGTCTTGGATCACCAGCTACCAAGCACCTGATGCTGATATAACTGAATATTTTTTTTTTTATGTGAGATCCCTTCAAGACTGCCTAGTAGTTTGCAGCAGGGCTCATTGCTGCGCTCCAACTGTAGTATCTGTGAGGAGTTGCAGTGTTGTGGCAGCAGTGGCAAAGGCCCAAGTTTTCTGCCTCTGTTTAACAGGGGCATGTAATTACAATTTTTGATGCAATACTTTGCAGCAGGGCTCATTCCTGTGCTCCAACTAGAGTATCTGTGAGGGGTTGCAGTGTTGTGGCACCAGCACCAGAGCACCTGATGCTGATATAACCAAATATTTTTTTTTATGTGAGATCCCTTCAAGACTGCCTATGCTGATGCTGAGTGATTATACTGTTATGCTGAGTGACAATCCTCTTCCTCCTCAATTTTCATGCTGATAGCTTGTAAGAACATTTTTGGTTCTGGGCACCGCCACCAGTGGCTAAGGCCCAATTTTTCAGCCCCTGTTTAACAGGGGCGCATAATTACAATTTTTGATGCAATACTTTGCAGCAGGGCTCATTCCTGCACTCCAACTATAGCATCTGTGAGGGGTTGCAGTGTTGTGGCACCAGTGCCTAAGGCCCAATCTTTCTGCTCCTGTTCAACAGATGCATGTAATTACAATTCTTGATCTAATATTTCATAGCAGGGCCCCCGTTCCTGCGCCCACCAAGAGTAACTGTGAGGGCTTACAGTGTTGTGGCAACACCAACACCTAAGGCCGCAATTTCTGCAGAGTATATAGAGCAGGCCCCTACTTTCAAACATCCAATTTACAAACGATTCCTACTTGCAAACGGAAGGAGACAACAGGAAGTGACATGAAATCTACCCCAGGAAGGGAAATTCTCTCCTGTAAGAGTTAATATGGGAAAATTGTGTCTCCTCTCCACTGATGCTTTATCACTAATCCTTGTTTCACTAAAAACCCCAAATTTTCAAAAAACATTTGTCATTGGGACAGAAAGTGAGGTGAAATCTTCTGAAGAAGTACACAGACAGCAAAACAAATGTTACAGGGGTGATAACCCTTCCCTATGTTTTCCAAAAAGCTTAAAAATAGATTTTTTGGCTGGAGCTACACTTTAAAAATGTACCAGTTCAAAATTACAAACAGATTCTACTTAACAACAAACCTACAGTCCCTGCCTTGTTTGCACCGCCTGTATACTGCTGTTCAGAGTATATAGGGTCTGGGGGCCCCACGCCTTTCCTTTTTTTAATTTGGGTGCGGGGTTCCCCTTAATATCCATACAAGACCCAAAGGGCCTGGTAATGGACTGGGGGGTACCCATGCCATTTGTCTCACTGATTTTCATCCATATTGTCGGGACCCGACATTACATTAAAGCCACAAGCAGCTTTAAATTACTTTTATTCCTTTAAAAATGCCATTTTGTGCAGGAACTGTTCTAAGCACGGGAAACTCGGGCCACTTTACAGGCATACTATAGACACCCCCCAGGTTCGATATTTAAATGAATATTTCACTTTTATTTTTTCACTTTAAGCATCATTAAAATCACTGCTCCCGAAAAAACAGCCATTTTTAAAACTTTTTTTTGCATTGATACATGTCCCTTGGGGAAGGACCTGGGTCCGCAAACCCTTTTTAGGACAATAATTTGCATATTAGCCTTTAAAATTAACACTTTTGATTTTGAATGTTCGAGTCCCATTAACTTTAACGGGGTTCTAAAGTTTGCGCAAACTTTCGGTCCGTTCGCACGTTCTGGTGTAAAACGAACCGGGGGGTGTTCAGTTCATCCCTAGTGTTTAGGCGAGGTGAGTTCAGGGAAACTTTAGTAGCACAAGTCGGTACCCGTATTGTGCTTAACCATGGACCTCCAGACTCCCTATAGGCCTATAGAGCTGCTGCATTAAGTCTTTACAATGTTAAAAAAAGCATTGGTCATCACAGACGAATAAATGCAATTCTGGCTAGAAAGTATGCCTGCTAGTTAGTGAACAAGACAGGTTTGATTTCTGGATGTAGCACTGTCAATCATAGAGATAGTAAAAAAATAAATAAAAAAATAAAAAATGCAGCACGCTGTGATGCAAGCATGCGACTTGAGTCAATGAGAAACAATAGATCCACAACAAGCCTGTTAGTCATTCAGCACCATGTTTCCATGAAACATTAACCACTTGAGCCCCGGACCATTATGCTGCCTAAGGAACAGAGGTCTTTTTCCAATTTGGCACTGCGTCGCTTTAACTGCTAATTGCGCGGTCATGCAATGCTGTACCCAAACGAAATTTGCGTCCTTTTCTTCCCACAAATAGAGCTTTCTTTTGATGGTATTTGATCACCTCTGCAGTTTTTATTTTTTGCGCTATAAACGGAAAAAGACCGAAAATTTTGAAAAAAAATGATATTTTCTACTTTTTGTTATAAAAAAAATCCAATAAACTAAATTTTAGTCATACATTTAGGCCAAAATGTATTCGGCCACATGTCTTTGGTAAAAAAAAGTCAATAAGCATATATTTATTGGTTTGCGCAAAAGTTATAGCGTCTACAAACTAGGGTACATTTTCTGTAATTTACACAGCTTTTAGTTTATGACTGCCTATGTCATTTCTTGAGGTGCTAAAATGGCAGGGCAGTACAAAACCCCCCCAAATGACCCCATTTTGGAAAGTAGACACCCCAAGGAAATTGCTGAGAGGCATGTTGAACCCATTGAATATTTATTTTTTTTGTCCCAAGTGATTGAATAATGACAAAAAAAAAAAATAAATATTTACAAAAAGTTGTCACTAAATGATATATTGCTCACACAGGCCATGGGTCTATGTGGAATTGCACCCCAAAATACATTTAGCTGCTTCTCCTGAGTATGGGGATACCACATGTGTGGGACTTTTTGGGAGCTTAGCCGCGTACGGGGCCCCGAAAACCAAGCACCGCCTTCAGGATTTCTAAGGGTGTAAATTTTTGATTTCACTCTTCACTGCCTATCACAGTTTCGGAGGCCATGGAATGCCCAGGTGGCACAAACCCCCCCCAAATGACCCCATTTTGGAAAGTAGACACCCCAAGCTATTTGCTGAGAGGCATATTGAGTCCATGGAATATTTTATATTTTGACACAAGTTGCGGGAAAGTGACACTTTTTTTTTTTTTTTTGCACAAAGTTGTCACTAAATGATATATTGCTCACACAGGCCATGGGCATATGTGGAATTGCACCCCAAAATACATTTAGCTGCTTCTCCTGAGTATGGGGATACCACATGTGTGGGACTTTTTGGGAGCCTAGCCGCGTACGGGGCCCCGAAAACCAAGCACCGCCTTCAGGATTTCTAAGGGTGAAAATTTTTGATTTCACTCTTCACTGCCTATCACAGTTTCGGAGGCCATGGAATGCCCAGGTGGCACAAAACCCCCCCAAATGACCCCATTTTGGAAAGTAGACACCCCAAGCTATTTGCTGAGAGGCATGGTGAGTATTTTGCAGCTCTCATTTGTTTTTGAAAATGAAGAAAGACAAGAAAAAACTTTTTTTTTTCTTTTTTCAATTTTCAAAACTTTGTGACAAAAAGTGAGGTCTGCAAAATACTCACTATACCTCTCAGCAAATAGCTTGGGGTGTCTACTTTCCAAAATGGGGTCATTTGGGGGGGTTTTGTGCCACCTGGGCTTTCCATGGCCTCCGAAACTGTGATAGGCAGTGAAGAGTGAAATCAAAAATTCACGCCCTTAGAAAGCCTGAAGGCGGTGCTTGGTTTTCAGGGTCCCGTACGCGGCTAGGCTCCCAAAAAGTCTCACACATGTGGTATCCCCGTACTCAGGAGAAGCAGCAGAATGTATTTTGGGGTGTAATTTCACATATTCCCATGGCATGTTTGAGCAATATATCATTTAGTGACAACTTTGTGCAAAAAAAAAAAAAAAAAAAAAAAAAATGTGTCTCTTTCCCGCAACTTGTGTCGCAATATAAAATATTCCATGGACTCGACATGCCTCTCAGCAAATAGCTTGGGGTGTCTACTTTCCAAAATGGGGTCATTTGGGGGGGTTTGAACTGTCCTGGCATTTTATGCACAACATTTAGAAGCTTATGTCACACATCACTCACTCTTCTAACCACTTGAAGACAAAGCCCTTTCTGACACTTTTTGTTTACATGAAAAAGATATTTTTTTTTCCAAAAAAAATACTTTGAACCCCCAAATATTATATATTTTTTTAAAGCAAATGCCCTACAGATTTAAATGGTGGGTGTTTCATTTTTTTTTTTTACACAGTATTTGCGCAGCGATTTTTCAAACGCATTTTTTGGGGAAAAAACATACTTTTTTAAATTTTAATGCACTAAAACACACTATATTGCCCAAATGTTTGATGAAATAAAAAAGATGATCTTAGGCCGAGTACATGGATACCAAACATGACATGCTTTAAAATTGCGCACAAACGTGCAGTGGCAACAAAATAAATACATTTTTAAAAGCCTTTAAAAGCCTTTACAGGTTACCACTTTAGATTTACAGAGGAGGTCTACTGCAAAAATTACTGCCCTCGATCTGACCTTCGCGGCGATACCTCACATGCATGGTGCAATTGCTGTTTACATTTGACGACAGACCGCCGCTTGCGTTCGCCTTAGCGCGAGAGCAGGGGGCGACAGGGGTGCTTTTTTTTTTTTTTTTTTTTTTCTTTATTATTTTTTTGCTTTTTTATCTTATTTTTAAACTGTTCCTTTCATTTTTTTTTTTTTAAATCATTTTTATTGTTATCTCGGGAAATGTAAATAATAATAATAATTGAAAAAATTGGGGTCTATTAGACCCTAGATCTCTCCTCTGCCCTCAAAGCATCTGACCACACCAAGATCGGTGTGATAAAATGCTTCCCCAATTTCCCAATGGCGCTATTTACATCTGGCGAAATCTAATGCCGCGTACACACGGTCGGACTTTACGGCGGACTTTGCCCGGCGGATTTTTCGACGTACTTTCCGACGGACTTTGTGAATGAACGGACTTGCCTACACACAATCCACCAAAGTCCGTCGAATTCGTACGTGATGACGTACGACCGGACTAAAACAAGGAAGTTCATAGCCAGTAGCCAATAGCTGCCCTAGCGTGCCTTTTTGTCCGTCGAACTAGCATACAGACGAGCGGACTTTTCGACCGGACTCGATTTCAACGGATAAATTTTAAACAAGTTTAAAATCTAAGTCCGTCCAACTTTTGAGAAAACAAAGTCCGCTGGAGCCCACACACATCGAATTGTCCGACGAAATCCAGTCCGCCGGGCAAAGTCCGCCGTAAAGTCCGCTCGTGTGTACGCGGCATAAGTCATAAAATGCTCGTAGCTTCCGGTTTCTTAGGCCATAGAGATGTTTGGAGCCACTCTGGTCTCTGATCAGCTCTATGGTCAGCTGGCTGAATCACCGGCTGCATTCTCAGGTTCCCTGTTGAGACAGGAGAGCCAGAGAAAAACACGGAAGACGGTGGGGGGGGGCATTCCCTCCCACGGCTTGTAAAAGCAGTCTAGAGGCTAATTAGCCGCTAGGATTGCTTTTACATGAAAGCCGACCGCTGGCTGAAAAGAATGATACCAAGATGATACCTAAACCTGCAGGCATCATTCTGGTATAACCATTCAAAGTCGTGAATGGCGTACCTGAAGACAAAAAAATGGTTAACAATAAAGCACAGTAAACGGTAAAGTATAAATAATTACATACCTGAAAAACAAACGTGATAAAACATAATAACAATAAAACATTGCAGAATAGAATACAGTAAAAAAGAGCAGAACAAGAGAGAGAGAATAGAGAGAGAGAGAACAATAAAACGACAACTATTTTTTTTTATTTTATATATTTTTTTTTTTTTTTTACACTTTTTTTGTAACTAACTTTTATAACGGTAACCGGTTCCAGGTTCGGGTCTCTCAAAATGCGATGGCATCTTGGGAGACCCTGTGAAAGTGTGCCTAGTCTGTGCAATGCTGTACCCTACGCTAATACTCAACTAGTGAATGGTAGCGTTCAAAACATTCACCAATGCAAAGACCAGGATTGTCAGGACAGGAGGGACAATAATAGCGGGTGTCACGCCTATATCCGCGCTTGCTGCAGACACAACATCTTTTTTGGGGGGCGTTGGGTAGGGGTACTCGGGAGGACATAAAGAAAATGCCTCTCATGCAGCCGACTGCATTTGGTTGGGGATGTGAATGGGGGAAGTACGGGTGCTGCAGAAGTGGTGGGTTCCCAATTAGGATTGGCGAATGCAGCAGGAAGGGCACTATGGGCACGACGGGCCTGTGTTTGTCTTTTTGGTGGCAGCGAGACACTACTTGTGCTTGCCACCTCACCAGCTTGAACTGCACTTATGGGACTCGCCACGTCACCAAGTGTTACTGCAGTGCTGGTTTGACTATGACCGGGGTGTACTAGGCTGCTGGCGCTTGCCAGTTCAATAAAAAGCTACCAAAAAAACTGTTAGCGATCGCAGGGATCAGGCCTGACTCTGCGAACGCTGCAGTTTAGTTTAGTGTTTTGTAAGTGACAGTGATCGATCGATACTGCACTTGGGTGGGCTGGGCCGGGCGGAGGGGCAAAATGCAGGTGCTAGCAGGTATCTGGGCTGATCCCGCTAACACTGCGTTTTTGGGAACCCTAAACTGCTGGGGACGCTAGTATAGATCTGATCAGATCAGATATTGATCCGTTCAGATACTATACCACTAAGGGAGGCGTATGCTGCATGAGTGGGTGTTAGCGGTACTGGCGCTAATCTGATGCTGCTTGGGGCTGGTGCTTGCCAGTTCACCAAAATACTACCAAAAAAACTGTTAGCGATCGCAGGGATCAGGCCTGACTCTGCGAACGCTGCAGTTATGCATTTAGTGTTTTGTAAGTGTCAGTGATCGATCGATACTGCACTTGGGTGGGCTGGGCTGGGCCGTGCGGAGGGGCAAAACGCAGGTGCTAGCAGGTATCTGGGCTGATCCCGCTAACACTGCGTTTTTGGGAACCCTAAACTGCTGGGGACGCTAGTATAGATCTGATCGGATCAGATATTGATCCGTTCAGATACTATACCACTAAGGGAGGCGTATGCTGCATGCGTGGGTGTTAGCGGTACTGGCGCTAATCTGACACTGCTTGGGGCTGGTGCTTGCCAGTTCACCAAAATACTACCAAAAAAACTGTTAGCGATCGCAGGGATCAGGCCTGACTCTGCGAACGCTGCAGTTATGCGTTTAGTGTTTTGTAAGTGACAGTGATCGATCGATACTGCACTTGGGTGGGCTGAGCTGGGCCGGGCGGAGGGGCAAAATGCAGGTGCTAGCAGGTATCTGGGCTGATCCCGCTAACACTGTGTTTTTGGGAACCCTAAACTGCTGGGGACGCTAGTATAGATCTGATCGGATCCGATATTGATCCGATCAGATACTATACCACTAAGGGAGGCGTATGCTGCGTGCGTGGGTGTTAGCGGTACTGGCGCTAATCTGACGCTGCCTGGGGCGACGCATATCACCGCCGGGCGATCAGGGGGCTAAACCTTTATTCGGTAATAAACGGTGGGTGCCCTCACACTAAAAAAAATAAACAAACTAACCAGCGTCACCCGTAACAGTTATACGGTGATCAGTGGTGAAAGGGTTAACTAGGGGGCCATCAAGGGGTTAAAACATTTATTAGATAGTATATGGGGGTCCCTGTCGCTATAAAACGCTGACGGCGAACCTAAATATTTACGTCCCTAACTAGCGTCACTAGCGACACTAATACAGCGATCAGAAAAATGATCGCTTAGCGACACTGGTGACAGGGGGTGATCAAGGGGTTAAAACTTTATTAGGGGGGTTAGGGGGGTATCCTAGACCTAAAGGGGGGTAATATTCACTGTCCCAACACTGTAACTGTCATAAACTGACACCAATGCAGTAATCAGAAAAAAAAAAAAAAAAAACTGCTGGTGTCAGTTTGTGACGGGGGGGGGGGGTGATTGGGGGGCGATCGGAGGGGGGATCGGGGTGTTTTGTGTGCCTGGCATGTTCTACTGTGTGTGTAGTGTTAGTGCACTCACAGCGATGTCTTCTCTCCTCGGCGCTGCAACGGAATACCGAGCCGAGGAGAGATGACATAATTTCCTTTGCTGCTGTTTAGCATACAGCAGCAAAGGAAGTTATCTGATTGGCCGGCGGCGATCGCGAGGGGGGGCCACGAACGGATGGCCTCCCCCTCATCTCCGATCGCCGTGGGACCAAAGACGACCGCCTCGGGCACCGGCCATCGGACCCCCCACCCGCGGAAGGCAAATCACGTATATATACGTGATTTTGCCTGTCCGTGCCACCTTGCCGACGTAAATCGGCGTGAGGCGGTCGTCAAGTGGTTAAAGATAGCACCGCATATAGGTTGGATAGGAAAATATAGTCAGGTGAGTCAAAACACAGAGCCTCAAAAAAATGTTCAGGCTGTGATCACTTGCTGGATATACCAGTTGAAAACAGACTCACTGTTTAGACGATATTAGATTGGTCCTCAATTGCAGCGACAAGGTGGTGCATCCAGAGTTGTTTGCAGGGTTCCACAGGTGTGCAGGATGCGAATCTCTGTATTCCTAGTCCTGGTGACTAGGGATGAGCCGAACACCCCCCTGTTCAGTTTGCACCAGAACATGCGAACAGGAAAAAAGTTTGTTCGAACACGCGAACACCGTTAAAGTCTATGGAACACGAACATGCATAATCAAAAGTGCTAATTTTAAAGGCTTATAAGCAAGTTATTGTCATAAAAAGTGTTTGGGGACCTGGGTCCTGCCCCAGGGGACATGGATCAATGCAAAAAAAAGTTTTAAAAACAGTCGTTTTTTCGGGAGCAGTGATTTTAATAATGCTTAAAGTGAAACAATAAAAGTGTAATATCCCTTTAAATTTCGTACCTTGGGGGTGTCTATAGTATGCCTGTAAAGGGGCGCATGTTTCCCGTGTTTAGAACAGTCTGACAGCAAAATTACATTTCAAAGGAAAAAAAGTCATTTAAAACTACTCGCGGCTATTAATGCATTGCCGGTCCAACAATACACATAGAAGTTCATTGATAAAAACGGCATGGGAATTCCCCACAGGGGAACCCTGAACCAAATTTTTTTTTTAGAAATGACATGGGGGGTCCCCCTAAATTCCATACCAGGCCCTTCAGGTCTGGTATGGATATTAAGGGGAACCCCGGCCAAAATTTAAAAAATCCAAGCACGCAACCTGGCAGAGTACCCCCCCCTCCTGAACCGTACCAGGCCACATGCCCTCAACATTGGGAGGGTGCTTTGGGGTAGCCCCCAAAACACCTTGTCCCAATGTTGATGAGGACAAGGGCATCATCCCCACAACCCTGGCCGGTGGTTGTGGGGGTCTCCGGGTGGGGGGCTTATCGTAATCTGAAAGCCCCCTTTAACAAGGGGACCCCTAGATCCCAGCCCTTCCCCCTGTGTGAAATGGTAAGGGCCATTTCACTAAAAAACTGTCAAAAATGTTAAAAATGACAAGAGACAGTTTTTGACAATTCCTTTATTTAAATGCTTCTTCTTTCTTCTTTCTTCTTTCTTCTATCTTCTATCTTCCTTCGGTTTCTTCCTCCATCTTCTTCTTCTTCTGGTTCTTCTGGCTCTTCTGGTTCTTCCTCCGTTGTTCTCATCCAGCATCTCCTCCGCGGCTTCTTCTTCCCTTCTTCTCCTCGGCCTGCTCCGCATCCATGGCATGGAGGGAGGCTCTCGCTCTTCTCTTCATCTTCTTCTATTCTTCATCTTCTTCTCCTCTTCATCTTCTTCTCTGGGCCGCTCCGCATCCATGCTGGCGTGGAGGGAGGCTCCCGCTGTGTGACGCTTCTCCTCTTCTGACGGTTCTTAAATAACGGGGGGCGGGGCCACCCGGTGAACCCGCCCCCTCTGGAGCACGGTGACTTGATGGGACTTCCCTGTGGCGTCACGGGGAATGCCACAGGGAAGTCCCGTCATGTCCCCGTGCGGCAGAGGGGGCGGGGTCACCGGGTGGCCCCGCCCCCCATTATTTAAGAACCGTCAGAAGAGGAGAAGCGTCACACAGTGGGAGCCTCCCTCCATGCCAGCATGGATGCGGAGCGGCCCGGAGAAGAAGATGAAGAAGAGAAGAAGATGAAGAAGAGAAGAAGAGAAAAAGATGAAGAAGAGAAGAAGAGAAGAAGATGAAGAGAAGAGCGGGAGCCTCCCTCCATGCCATAGATGCGGAACGGCCCGAGGAGAAGAAGGGAAGAAGACGCCGCGGAGGAGATGCTGGTTGAGAACACCAAAGGAAGAACCAGAAGAGCCAGAAGAACCAGAAGAAGAAGAAGAAGAAGAAGAAGATGATGAAGGAAGAAAGAAGAAATAAAGGAATTGTCAAAAACTGTCTCTTGTCATTTTTAACATTTTTGACAGTTTTTTAGTAAATGGTAGGGGTACTTTTGTACCCCCTTACCATTTCACACAGGGGGGAGGGCCGGGACCCCTTGTTAAAGGGGGCTTCCAGATTCCGATAAGCCCCCCGCCCGCAGACTCCCACAACCACTGGCCAGGGTTGTGGGGATGAGGCCCTTGTCCTCATCAACATGGGGACAAGGTGTTTTGGGGGGCTACCCCAAAGCACCCTCCCAATGTTGAGGGCATGTGGCCTGGTACGGTTCAGGAGGGGGGCGCTCTCTCGTCCCCCCTCTTTTCCTGCGGCCTGCCAGGTTGTGTGCTCGGATAAGGGTCTGGTATGGATTTTTGGGGGGGACCCCATGGCGTTTTTTTTTTTAATTTTGGCGTGGGGTTCCCCTTAAAATCCATACCAGACCTGAAGGGTCTGGTATGGAATTTAGGGGGACCCCCAAGTAATTTTTTAAAATTTTGGCTGGGGTTCCCCTTAATATCCATACCAGACCTGAAGGGCCTGGTATGGAATTTAGGGGGACCCCCCACGTCATTTTTTTTTTAATTTTGGTTCGGGGTTCCCTTGTGGGGAATTCCCATGCCGTTTTTTTCAATGAACTTCTATGTGTATTGTCGGACCGGCAATGCAATAATAGCCGCGAGTAGTTTTAAATGACTTTTTTCCTTTGAAATGTCATTTTGCTGTCAGACTGTTCTAAACATGGGAAACATGCGCCCCTTTACAGGCATACTATAGACACCCCCCAGGTACGAAATTTAAAGGGATATTACACTTTTATTGTTTCACTTTAAGCATTATTAAAATCACTGCTCCCGAAAAAACGGCCGTTTTTTAAACTTTTTTTTGCATTGATCCATGTCCCCTGGGGCAGGACCCAGGTCCCCAAACACTTTTTATGACAATACCATGCATATAAGCCTTTAAAATTAGAACTTTTGATTTCTCCCATAGACTTTTAAAGGGTGTTCCACGGCATTCGAATTTGCTGCGAACACCACAAACTTGCGAACAGCCGATGTTCGAGTCGAACATGAGTTAGACTTGAACTCGAAGCTCATCCCTACTGGTGACATGCACAGGATGTTATCCACTCAAAACCAGTATGGGGCCGCCTGGCCATTTACTTCCAGTTTTCGGTTGTTCATGGATTTCCAGTTTGTGGAGATAGGATGATGGCTAAAAAGTAATGAAAAGCCCAGGTTGGCTATTAGGCAGAGGGCATATGTAGGCTCACACACCGACATGTTTCACCCACTTGTGACGTGGGTTTCTTTTTCACTATCTCTATGATTGACAGTGCTACATTCAGAAATCAAACCTGTCTTGTTCACTAACTAGAAGGGATACTTTCTAGCCAGAATTGAATTTATTTGTCTGTGATGACCAATGCTTTTTTCAACATTGTAAAGACTTAATGCAGCAGCAGCTCAATAGGCATATAGGGAGTCTGGAGGTCCAAGGTTTCCCGGAACTCACCTCGCCTAAACACATGTAAGCATTATATATTAAGTCACACTTAATAACTTGAGATGATTGACACGTGTGGATGACTGGGATATGGCTGAGCTCATGGGTATGCGTTTTTAAGTGACAACGTTGTCAGTTTTTATCATGTGCAATCTCCTATTGTTTATGCTTTCCTTTCAATGATAAATAATTTCTACTAATTGTTCTAATAAAGTTATATCAGGTTAAATCGAAGTTTGTTCCTTTTCCTTCACTCACGGTAAGGACACCTTGGGTCCCATTCCCACTCCCCTTTTAATTTGGATACAGTGGTAGGGTAGATGTGCGGGGGGGGTTACAGTGGTGGGGCAGATGAGAAAGGGGGTACATTGGTGGGGCAGATGAGCAGGGGGTTACAGTGGTGGGGTAAATGAGCTGGGGGGTACAGTGGTGGGGCAGATGTACAGGGGGTTACAGTGGTGGGACAAATGAGCAGGGGGGTACAGAGGTGGGGCAGATGTGCAGGGTAGTACAGTGGTGGAGCAGATGTACAGGGGGGGTACAGAGGTGAGGCAGATGTGCAGGGGTTTACAGTGGTGGGACAGATGTGCAGGGGGTTACAGTGGTGGGGCAGATGTGCAGGGGGTTACAGTGGTGGGGCAGATGTGCAGGGATCTACAGTGATCTGAGGTGTGAAGGTGCATGGATTGGGGCTGATCTGAGGCGTGAGGGTGCAGGATTTCTCACTACTACTCAAGTTCAGGAGGTTTATTGTCAGTAATGCAATCTGGTAAAGGAAATAAATAAATCTGATTTCTTTTTATGGAGAGATAAGTAAAACTTTGGACAGAGGGGTGGTTGTGGACGTGGTTTGCAAAAGCGTTTGACACAGTTCCCCACACACATGGCTAATGTGTAAGGTAAAGTCTACAGGCTTGGAAAAATCATTTTTTAAATGGGTAGAAAACTGGCTAAAAGACCAAATTCATAGAAGTAAGTAATGGTTAATGATTCTTACTCCAAGGTTATTAGTGGTGTACCCCAAGGCTCAGTGTTGAAACCCTTACTTTTTAATATATTCAATCTTTTGTAGATGACATGCAGTGGAATAATGTCCTTACAGGATGTTTTCAACTTACAAGCCAACCTCAATGCACTGTTTATTTGGGCAACTATGTGGCAGATGAGGTTTAATGTTGATGCAGTTATGTACCTAGGGGCTCCATATCAGAATATAAGAATATGCATGCATCTTACATACTAGGAGGAGTACAACTGGGGCAATCAATGGTGGAGAAGGATCTGGGTGTTTTGGTAGATCATAAGCTTAATATTGGCATGCAATGCTAAGCTGTGGTTTCCAAAGTAAACAAAGTCCTTTCTTGTATTAGGAGTGGTATGGACAGCAGAGAGAGAGAGATATAATTTTGCCCCTGTGAAAAATAATTAGTAAGACCTCATCTATAATATGCAGTTTTGGGCACCAGTTCACAAAAAGGATATTGGTGAACCTGAGAAAGTGCAGAGAAGGGCAACCAAACTGATAAAGAGGCTTAGAGAAGCTCAGCTATGAGGAAAGATTAGAAGAACTGAATTTATTCTCTCTTGAGAAGAGGATATTAAAGGGGGATATGATCAACATGTATAAATACATAAGTGGTCCATATAGCAAACTTGGGGGGTTATTTACTAAAGGCAAATGCACTTTGCACTACATGTGCACTTGGAAGTGCAGTTGCTGTAGATCTGAAGGGGACATGCAAGGAAAATAAAAAAAACTGCAGTTTTGCTTGTACATGATTGGATGATAAAATCAGCAGAGTTTCCCCTCATTTCAGATCTTCCCCTCAGATCTAAAGCGACTGCACTTGTAATGCAAAGTTGATTTGCCTTTGGTAAATCAACCGCTTGGTGTTGAGTTATTCACTTTAACCACTTCCGGACCACCCGCCATCGTTTTGCATCATCATTTGCGATCATTAGAGCGAGAGCAATAATTATAGCCCTAGACCTCCTCTGTAACTCAAAACATGCAACCTGTAGAATTTTTTAAACGTCGCCTATGGAGATTTTTAAGGGTAAAAGTTTGTTGCCATTCCACAAGCGGGCGCAACTTTGGGTATCAATTTACTCAACATAATATTATATTTTACATTATAAAAAAATTGGGCTTACCTTACTGTTGTCTTATTTTTTAATTCAAAAAAGTTAATTTTTTCCCAAAAAAGTACGCTTGTAAGACCACTGCGCAAATACGGTGTGACAAAAAGTATTGCTACGACCGCCATTTTATTCTCTAGGGTGTTTGAAAAAATATATATATATATAATGTTTGGGGGTTCTAAGTAATTTCCTTGCAAAAAAAAACGTTTTTAACTTGTAAATACCAAATCTCAGAAGGAGGCTCTATCCTTAAGTGGTTAAGGTCATCAGAGGACAAGGGGGCTCTCTTTAAGTCTAGAGGAAAAGAGAATTAATCTCTAAATATGGAAGGGTTTCCTCACAGTAAGAGCTGCGAAAATGTGGAATAGACTCCCTCAAGAGCTGGTTCTGGCCAGCTCAGTAAATTGCTTTAAAAAAGGCCTGGATTATTTCCTAAATGTACAGTGAAAGAAAAATTGAAATTAAATAATCATCATAGGTCAAATAAAATGAAATAAAACACTGAACATGAGCAGTCCAATTCGGAAATATATGGAGCAAATGAAGTTCATAGAGTGAAAAGTTCACTATAAAAATAGTCTTTCAGAGGAGGGATGTAACAGTCATCCAGGCGGTGTGAGACATGCGACTTATTCACCCTGAGGAGCGTGATGACAGGAAAGTTCCTCCACCTTTAGACAAACTGCCCCTTACCAGATCTGGTGATCTCTTTTTAGGGAGATCGTATAAGCGTGTGGCTATCTACCCCAGCCTAGGGTCTCTGCTGGGAGCGGATCCCAAATGTGTCACCTCCCAAAGAGTCCTCTAGATGATGGAAGGACGCTCGTTCCCCATGGAAAGATATACAAGAGAAGCTTTTTCTTAATCGATATTCAGCTGTCACATGACCTAGCTCTTTCCCAGACAGTCTTTAATGTTGTTCTCTTTTGACATTTCTGTGAAAAGAAGAAAGTTTAAAGGGAAGAATGCTGCGCCCAGTGCTATAGCATTACTGAAAGTGAAGAATTCATCACTTTCAGTAATGCTATAGCACTGGGCACAGCTTTTTCCCTTTAAACTTTCTTCTTTTCACAGAAATGTCAAAAGAGAACAACATTAAAGACTGTCTGGGAAAGAGCTAGGTCATGTGACAGCTGAATATCGATTAAGAAAAAGCTTCTCTTGTATATCTTTCCATGGGGAACGAGCGTCCTTCCATCATCTAGAGGACCCTTTGGGAGGTGACACATTTGGGATCCGCTCCCAGCAGAGACCCTAGGTTGGGGTAGATAGCCACACGCTTATACGATCTCCCTAAAAAGAGATCACCAGATCTGGTAAGGGGCAGTTTGTCTAAAGGTGGAGGAACTTTCCTGTCATCACGCTCCTCAGGGTGAATAAGTCGCATGTCTCACACCGCCTGGATGACTGTTACATCCCTCCTCTGAAAGACTATTTTTCTAGTGAACTTTTCACTCTATGAACTTCTTTTGCTCCATATATTTTCGAATTGGACTGCTCATGTTCAGTGTTTTATTTCATTTTATTTGACCTATGATGATTATTTAATTTCAATTTTTCTTTCACTGTTTATTTATGGTATATGGGTGCGCAACCTGTAGATATCAAGGTGATCTTTTTTTGTATTTGATTCTTGTATTCATTCTTAAGTTGCAGCGCAGCTATTTTTTTGCATATAGTATTTATTAAGTGGATGTGTCTCACATTTATAGTTGCAGCTACACATATACATTTTTTTCAAAAAAAATTTTTTCACAATATACACCACATATCTTCATAGATTTTATTTTGGGATAGCTCAGTAATTTTACCTGTTTGAAATATTTCCTAAATGTACATAATATAACTGAATACTAACATTTATAGGTAAGGTCAATCCAGGGGATATCTGATTGCCTCTTGAGGGATCAGGAAGGAAATTTTTTCCCTGCTGTAGGAAATTGGTTCATGCTTTGCTGGGGTTTTTTGCCTTCTTCTGGATCAACTGTGGGTATAGGATTGTGTATATAGGAATGCATATTTTTTCCCCTTTTTATTGGTTGAACTAGATGGACTTCTGTCTTTTTTCAACCAGACTATGACTTATAGGCTAAACATACTTGCTCATTAATATCGGTTATGGGTTCATTAATGTTTAGGTCACCTGGTATTAAAATCTGCCTAACACCAATAAAAAAGGGTCATGGACAACTTTACATCCACTAGATAAATCGTTTATACTTATTTACTTTAGTTGTTATTATTCTGTTGGTTTACGCATACTGTATATTTCCATACCCTTGCAGCATTACTTAGTGAGTCACTGGCACTGAACATAAATATGCATATTGGTTATCCCAATGCTTGGTACAGTATTATTCAGATCGGTGACTTACTAAGTTGGAATTATAAAGGTAAAAACCTTAGAATTTGCATATTCTATAACAGGTTCGCAGTGACAGCACTCATTTTTGGATTTTGATACATTTTTCAACTAATGTATAGCATGTATCATTTCATATGTGGCAAGAGCAGTGTGTATATTTTTTGCCTTCAACAGTAATCTGAAAAAAATGTTTTCTGTTACAGGCAGAAAATTAGATGGCGATCCTCCTTTTATTGGTTTCACACTCATAGTTCAGGTCAGGAGGATAGATGGATATGTGGATTTAGCTTCTCTAATTATTCTGGTTCTGACATTCTACTCAAGACAGTTAACTCCCGGACATTGGCTGTTCCCAGAGGAGTAGATATCCTAGAGAACAGGAAGTGTCAGATAAAAGTTGAGAGCTGTGTTGGAAGAGAGGATCAGGATCAGGGGTTGTGAAGGAGGCAGTCATTGTCTCCGTGGAAATCCCCATGAAAAACTGCCAAACAAGAATTTCCAAAAGTAACAAATCTTCCCAAATATACAACAAACAACAGTGACAAGCCTGGAACTGATTAGTCATTTTTTTTTTAAATATGACCCCTGCTTGAATTTTTCAAATGTTTTACTGAAAAACTAAAATGGCACTACAGACGCAAATTAAACTGCTAAATTACATTTATGTTTACTCTTTTACCTGCCAAAGGATTTGTGGATTGGTTAGCCTTTATAGGGAAAGATACACCATTGCCAGTCAAGGTGATCACTCTGTTTCATCTGGGCTAGCTTTACTGCTCTTTGAGTCTGCACTCTGCTCACTACACAGAGGTGATGATTAGGGATGAGCTTCGAGTTCGAGTCAAACCCATGTTCGACTCGAACAAAGCCTGCTCGATTGTTCGTCAAATTGCGAATGTTACAGGCCGATCACGCCAAATTCGAGTGCCGCGTCACGGCCCATAATTCACTTCGGCATCGCAGTGCATTGCTGGCTGATGATTGGCCAAGCATGCACTAGGAACCACATGCTTGGCCAATCACAGTGCCGTCTGTACAGAGAGCTTTGGCCAATTATGGCTCAGGGGGTTTAGTACATGCACCACACTATATAAGGCTGCCTGCGTGGCGGCCTTGTGTAGTGTGTTGCGGTGGCGGAGAGAGATAGACAGAGAGATAGTGTCATTTGATTTAGATTAGATAGAGTAGGCAAGCGAGTAAGTTAGCTGCACTTACAGTGTATTGTGTATATATATCTGCATCCTAGGTGTTGTATATATATATATATATATATATACATACACTGTATTCAGTTTACCTAGATTCGTTCCGGTTATTCTCTTCCTAATATACTGCACCTAAAGCTACCTGAAGAAAATTGCTAGTGTTCTTCTGCTCCTATTAGTACCACAGGCAGGCAGCTGCAGTATTTACAGTTAGTGTACTGTGGCCTATGCACAGTGTGCACCTAAAGCTACCAGAAGACAATTTCTGGTGTTCTTCTGATCCTATTAATATAACAGGCAGGCAGCTGCAATATTTACAATTAGTGTAGTGCGTCCTCTGCACAGTGTGCACCTAAATCTACCTGAAGACAATTGTTGGTGTTCTTCTGATCCTATTAATACCACAGGCAGGCAGCTGCAGTATTTACAGTTAGTGTACTGTGTCCTCTGCACAGTGTGCACCTAAAGCTACCTGAAGACAATTGCTGGTGTTCTTCTGATCCTATTAATACCACAGGCAGGCAGCTGCATAAGACAATTGCTGGTGTTCTGATCCTATTAATACCACAGGCAGGCAGCTGCAGTATTTACAGTTAGTGTACGGTGTCCTCTGCACAGTGTGCACCTAAAGCTACCTGAAGACAATTGCTGGTGTTCTTCTGATCCTATTAATACCACAGGCAGGCAGCTGCAGTATTTACAGTTAGTGTACTGTGTCCTCTGCACAGTGTGCACCTAAAGCTACATGAAGACAATTGCTGGTGTTCTTCTGATCCTATTAATACCACAGGCAGGCAGCTGCAGTATTTACAGTTAGTGTACTGTGGCCTATGCACAGTATGCACCTAAAGCTACCAGAAGACAATTGCTGGTGTTCTGATCCTATTAATACAACAGACAGACAGCTGCAGTATTTACAGTGAGTGTACTGTGTCCTCTGCACAGTGTGCACCTAAAGCTACCTGAAGAAAATTGCTGGTTTTCTTCTGATCCTATTAATACCAAAGGCAGGCAGCTGTAGTATTTAACCACTTGCTTACAGGGCACTTAAACCCCCCTCCTATCCAGACCAATTTTCAGCTTTCAGCGCTGACGCAGTTTGAATGACAATTGCGCGGTCATACAACACTGTACCCAAATGAAATTTTTATCATTTTTTCACTACAAATAGAGCTTTCTTTTGGTGGTATTTGATCACCTCTGCAGTTTTTACTTTTTGTTAAAAAAATGTAAAAAACTGAATTTAAAAAAAAAAAAAATTTTTAATTTTTTTATATTTTGTTATAAAAAATTTAAAACGGGTCATTTTTCTCCTTCATTGATGTACGCTGATGAGGCAGCAGTGATGGGCACTGATAGGAGGCAGTGATGGGCAGCACTGCCAGGTGGCACTGATTGGCACTACAGGTGGGCATTGATAGGTGGCACTTGTGGGCATTGATAGGTGGCACTTGTTGGCACTGTTAGGTGGCACTGTGGGCACTGTTAGGTAGCACTGTTATGGTGGCACTGATGAGGCAGATGTGCCTCTTCCACTTGGGGACCGATGTCCCTGACATCCGAGCTGGTGATCGGCTTGTTTTTCTACTCGCGCTGTCAGCGTGAGTAATAAAAACAAAACGATTACCGATCTTTTGTTTACATCATGTGATCAGCTGTCATTCGCTGACAGCTGATCACATGGTAAGGGGCCGGGACCAGCCCCTTACTCGGATCGGTGATCAGCCGAGTCTCAGTGACTCCGTGATCACAGCGCGCCCGGCGCACGCCCTGCAGGGCGCGCGTAGGGAGCATGCACAGGGGAGGCCATCATATGACGGCCTCCAGGGAATTAAGGTCTGCGCTGTGGCCGTCATTCGGCCATAGCGCGGATAGCAGGTGGTTAAAGTTAATGTACTGTGTCCTTCTCACAGTTTGCACCTAAAGCTACCTGAAGACAATTGCTGGTCTTCTTCTGATCCTATTAGTACCACAGGCAGGCAGCTGCACTATTTACAGTTAGTGTACTGTGTCCTGTGCACAGTGTGCACCTAAAGCTACCTGAAGACAATTGCTGGTGTTCTGATCCTATTAATACCACAGGCAGGCAGCTGCAGTATTTACAGTTAGTGTACTGTGTCCTCTGCACAGTGTGCACCTAAAACTACCTGAAGACAATTGCTGGTGTTCTTCTGATCCTATTAATACCACAGGCAGGCAGCTGCAGTATTTACAGTTAGTGTACTGTGGCCTATGCACAGTGTGCACCTAAAGCTACCAGAAGTCAATTTCTGGTGTTCTTCTGATCCTATTAATATAACAGGCAGGCGGCTGCAATATTTACAATTAGTGTACTGTGTCCTTTGCACAGCGTGCACCTAAAGCTACCTGTAGAAAATTGCTGGTGTTCTTCTGATCCTATTAGTACCACAGGCAGGCAGCTGCAGTATCTACAGTTAGTGTACTGTGTCCTCTGCACAGTGTGCACCTAAAGCTACCTGAAGACAATTGTTGGTGTTCTTCTGATCCTATTAGTACCACAGGCAGGCAGCTACAGTAAGACAATTGCTGGTGTTCTGATCCTCTTAATACCACAGGCAGGCAGCTGCAGTATTTACAGCTAGTGTACTGTGTCTCTGCACAGTGTGCACCTAAAGCTACCTGAAGACAATTGCTGGTGTTCTGATCCTATTAATACCACAGGCAGGCAGCTGCAGTATTTACAGATAGTGTACTGTGTCCTCTGCACAGTGTGCACCTAAAACTACCTGAAGACAATTGCTGGTGTTCTGATCCTATTAATACCACGGGCAGGCAGCTGCAGTATTTACAGTTAGTGTACTGTGGCCTATGCACAGTGTGCACCTAAAGCTACCAGAAGTCAATTTCTGGTGTTCTTCTGATCCTATTAATATAACAGGCAGGCAGCTGCAGTATTTACAGTTAGTATACTGTGTCCTCTGCACAGTGTGCACCTAAAGCTACCTGAAGACAATTGCTGGTGTTCTTCTGATCCTATTAGTACCACAGGCAGGCAGCTGCAGTAAGACAATTGTTGGTGTTCTGATCCTATTAATACCACAGGCAGGATGCTGCAGTATTTACAGTTAGTGTACTGTGTCCTCTGCACAGTGTGCACCTAAAGCTACCAGAAGACAATTGCTGGTGTTCTTCTGATTCTTTTAATACCACAGGCAGGCAGCTGCAGTATTTACAGTTAGTGTACTATGTCCTCTGCACAGTGTGCACCTAAAGCTACCTGAAGACAATTGCTGGTGTTCTTCTGATCCTATTAATATAACAGGCAGGCAGCTGCAATATTTACAATTAGTGTACTGTGTCCTTTGCACAGTGTGCACCTAAAGCTACCTGTAGAAAATTGCTGGTGTTCTTCTGATCCTATTAGTACCACAGGCAGGCAGCTGCAGTATCTACAGTTAGTGTACTGTGTCCTCTGCACAGTGTGCACCTAAAGCTACCTGAAGACAATTGTTGGTGTTCTTCTGATTCTATTAGTACCACAGGCAGGCAGCTACAGTAAGACAATTGCTGGTGTTCTGATCCTCTTAATACCACAGGCAGGCAGCTGCAGTATTTACAGTTAGTGTACTGTGTCCTCTGCACAGTGTGCACCTAAAGCTACCTGAAGACAATTGCTGGTGTTATGAACCTATTAATACCACAGGCAGGCAGCTGCAGTATTTACAGTTAATGTACTGTGTTGTCTGCACAGTGTGCACCTAAAGCTACCTGAAGACAATTGCTGGTGTCCTTCTGATCCTATTAATACCACAGGCAGGCAGTGGAGAGAGATAGACAGAGAGACAGTGTCATTTGATTCAAGTTAGATAGAGTAGGCAGGCGAGTCAGTTAGCTGCACTTACAGTGTATTGTGTATATACATGCATCCTAGATGTTGTATATATGTATACACTGTATTCAGATCAGCTAGATCTGTTCCTGTTATTCTCTTCCTAAAATACTGATAGGCAGGCAGGTGTTTTTACAGTATTTACAGTATTTACAGTTAATGTACTGTGTCCATTGCGCAGTGTGCACCTAAAGCTACCTGAAGAAAATTGCTGGTGTTCTTCTGATGCTATTAGTACCACAGGCAGGCAGCTGCACTATTTACAGTTAGTGTACTGTGTCCTCTGCACAGTGTGCACCTAAAGCTACCTGAAGACAATTGCTGGTGTTCTGATCCTATTATTACCACAGGCAGGCAGCTGCATTATTTACAGTTAATGTACTGTGTCCTCTGCACAGTGTGCTCCTAAAGCTACCTGTAGAAAATAGCTGGTGTTCTTCTGATCCTATTAGTACCACAGGCAGGCAGCTGAGGTGTCTACAGTTAGTGTACTGTGTCCTCTGCACTGTGTGCACCTAAAGCTACCTGAAGACAATTGCTGGTGTTCTTCTGATTCTATTAGTACCACAGGCAGGCAGCTGCAGTAAGACAGTTGCTGGTGTTCTGATCCTCTTAATACCACAGGCAGGCAGCTGCAGTATTTACAGTTAGTATACTGTGTCCTCTGCACAGTGTGCACCTAAAGCTACCTGAAGACAATTGCTGGTGTTCTTCTGATTCTTTTAATACCACAGGCAGGCAGCTGCAGTATTTACAGTTAGTGTACTATGTCCTCTGCACAGTGTGCACCTAAAGCTACCTGAAGACAATTGCTGGTGTTCTTCTGATCCTATTAATACCACAGGCAGGCAGCTGCAGTATTTACAGTTAGTGTACTGTGTCCTATGAACAGTGTGCACCTAAAGCTACCAGAAGACAATTGCTGGTGTTCTTCTGATCCTATTAATACCACAGGCAAGCAGCTGCAATATTTACAGTTAGTGTACTGTGTCCTTTGCACAGTGTGCACCTAAAACTACCTGTAGAAAATTGCTGGTGTTCTTCTGATCCTATTAATACCGCAGGCAGCTGTAGTATTTACAGTTAGTGTGCTGTGTCATCTGCACAGTGTGCACCTAAAGCTACCTGAAGATAATTGCTGGTGTTCTTCTGATCCTATTAATACCACAGGCAGGCAGCTGCAGTATTTACAGTTAGTATACTGTGTCCTCTGCACAGTGTGCACCTAAAGCTACCTGAAGACAATTGCTGGTGTTCTTCTTATTTACAGTTAGTGTACTGTGTCCTTTGCACTTTGTGCACCTAAAGCTACCTGTAGAAAATTGCTGGTGTTCTTCTGATCCTATTAATACCACAGGCAGGCAGCGGAGAGAAATAGACAGAGAGACAGTGTCATTTGATTTAAGTTAGATAGAGTAGGCAGACGAGTCAGTTAGCTGCACTTACAGTGTATTGTGTATATGCATCCTAGGTGTTGTATATATGTATACACTGTATTCAGTTCAGCTAGATCTGTTCCTGCTTTTCTCTTCCTTATATACTGACAAGCAGACAGGTGTTTTTACAGTATTTACAGTTAGTGTACTGTGTCCATTGCACAGTGTGCACCTAAAGTTACCTGAAGAAAATTGCTGGTGTTCTTCTGATCCTATTAATACCACAGGCAAGCAGCTGCAGTATTTACAGTTAGTGTACTGTGTCCTCAGCACAGTGTGCACCTAAAGTTACCTGAAGATAATTGCTGGTGTTCTGATCCTATTAATACCACAGGCAAGCAGCTGCAGTATTTACAGTTAGTGTACTGTGTCCTCTGCACAGTGTGCACCTAAAACTACCTGAAGACAATTGCTGGTGTTCTTCTGATCCTATTAATACCACAGGCAGGCAGCTGCAGTATTTACAGTTAGTGTACTGTGGCCTATGCACAGTGTGCACCTAAAGCTACCAGAAGACAATTTCTGGTGTTCTTCTGATCCTATTAAAATAATAGGCAGGCAGCTGCAATATTTACAATTAGTGTAGTGCGTCCTCTGCACAGTGTGCACCTAAAACTACCTGAAGACAATTGCTGGTGTTCTTCTGATCCTATTAATACTACACGCAGGCAGCTGCAGTATGTACAGTTTGTGTACTGTATCCTCTGCACAGTGTGCACCTAAAGCTACCTGAAGACAATTCGGCGGCATCTTCCCTCGGCTCAATGGCATCAGTCACTCCTTCCCTAGCCCCACCATGTCCTCCTGAGGAGTCCCCCGAACTGTTTGACCACAGTGTTGGGTACATGCTCCAGGGGGATGCCCAGTGTTTTGAAGGCTCCGATGATGGTACCCAGCTAGAGGAAGTCAGTAACGTGAGCCCAGAGTATTAGTACCACAGGCAGGCAGCTACAGTAAGACAATTGCTGGTGTTCTTCTGATCCTATTAATACCACAGGCAGACAGCTGCAGTATTTACAGTTAGTGTACTGTGTCCTCTGCACAGTGTGCACCTAAAGCTACCTGAAGACAATTGCTGGTGTTCTGAACCTGTTAATACCACAGGCAGGCAGCTGCAGTATTTACAGTTAGTGTACTGTGTCCTCTGCACAGTGTGCACCTAAAACTACCTGAAGACAATTGCTGGTTTTCTTCTGATCCTATTAATACCTCAGGCAGGCAGCTGCAGTATTTACAGTTAGTGTACGGTGGCCTATGCACAGTGTGCACCTAAAGCTACCAGAAGACAATTTCTGGTGTTCTTCTGATCCTATTAATATAACAGGCAGGCAGCTGCAATATTTACAATTAGTGTACTGTGTCCTTTGCACAGTGTGCACCTAAAGCTACCTGTAGAAAATTGCTGGTGTTCTTCTGATCCTATTAGTACCACAGGCAGGCAGCTGCAGTATCTACAGTTAGTGTACTGTGTCCTCTGCACAGTGTGCACCTAAAGCTACCTGAAGACAATTGTTGGTGTTCTTCTGATCCTATTAGTACCACAGGCAGGCAGCTACAGTAAGACAATTGCTGGTGTTCTGATCCTCTTAATACCACAGGCAGGCAGCTGCAGTATTTACAGTTAGTGTACTGTGTCCTCTGCACAGTGTGCACCTAAAGCTACCTGAAGACAATTGCTGGTGTTCTGAACCTATTAATACAACAGGCAGGCAGCTGCAGTATTTACAGTTAGTGTACTGTGTCGTCTGCACAGTGTGCACCTAAAGCTACCTGAAGACAATTGCTGGTGTCCTTCTGATCCTATTAATACCACAGGCAGGCAGTGGAGAGAGATAGACAGAGAGACAGTGTCATTTGATTCAAGTTAGATAGAGTAGGCAGGCGAGTCAGTTAGCTGCACTTACAGTGTATTGTGTATATACATGCATCCTAGATGTTGTATATATGTATACACTGTATTCAGTTCAGCTAGATCTGTTCCTGTTATTCTCTTCCTAATATACTGACAGGCAGGCAGGTGTTTTTACAGTATTTACAGTATTTACAGTTAATGTACTGTGTCCATTGCACAGTGTGCACCTAAAGCTACCTGAAGAAAATTGCTGGTGTTCTTTTGATCCTATTAGTACCACAGGCAGGCAGCTGCACTATTTACAGTTAGTGTACCGTGTCCTTTGCACAATGTGCACCTAAAGCTACCTAAAGACAATTGCTGGTGTTCTGATCCTATTATTACCACAGGCAGGCAGCTGCATTATTTACAGTTAATGTACTGTGTCCTCTGCACAGTGTGCTCCTAAAGCTACCTGAGGACAATTGCTGGTGTTCTTCTGATCCTATTATTACCACAGACAGGCAGCTGCAGTATGTACAGTTAGTGTACTGTGTCCTCTGCACAGTGTGCACCTAAAGCTACCAGAAGACAATTGCTGGTGTTCTTCTGATCCTATTAATACCACAGGCAGGCAGCTGCAATATTTACAGTTAGTGTACTGTGTCCTTTGCACAGTGTGCACCTAAAGCTACCTGTAGAAAATAGCTGGTGTTCTTCTGATCCTATTAGTACCACAGGCAGGCAGCTGAGGTATCTACAGTTAGTGTACTGTGTCCTCTGCACTGTGTGCACCTAAAGCTACCTGAAGACAATTGCTGGTGTTCTTCTGATCCTATTAGTACCACAGGCAGGCAGCTGCAGTAAGACAGTTGCTGGTGTTCTGATCCTCTTAATACCACAGGCAGGCAGCTGCAGTATTTACAGTTAGTATACTGTGTCCTCTGCACAGTGTGCACCTAAAGCTACCTGAAGACAATTGCTGGTGTTCTTCTGATTCTTTTAATACCACAGGCAGGCAGCTGCAGTATTTACAGTTAGTGTACTATGTCCTCTGCACAGTGTGCACCTAAAGCTACCTGAAGACAATAGGATCAGAAGAACACCAGCAATTGTCTTCAGGTAGCTTTAGGTGCACACTGTGCATAGGACACAGTACACTAACTGTAAATACTGCAGCTGCCTGCCTGTGGTATTAATAGGATCAGAAGAACACCAGCAATTAATACCACAGGCAGGCAGCTGCAGTATTTACAGTTAGTGTACTGTGTCCTATGCACAGTGTGCACCTAAAGCTACCAGAACACAATTGCTGGTGTTCTTCTGATCCTATTAATACCACAGGCAGGCAGCTGCAATATTTACAGTTAGTGTACTGTGTCCTTTGCACAGTGTGCACCTAAAACTACCTGTAGAAAATTGCTGGTGTTCTTCTGATCCTATTAATACCACAGGCAGGCAGCTGTAGTATTTACAGTTAGTGTGCTGTGTCATCTGCACAGTGTGCACCTAAATCTACCTGAAGATAATTGCTGGTGTTCTTCTGATCCTATTAATACCACAGGCAGGCAGCTGCAGTATTTACAGTTAGTATACTGTGTCCTCTGCACAGTGTGCACCTAAAGCTACCTGAAGACAATTGCTGGTGTTCTTCTTATTTACAGTTAGTGTACTGTGTCCTTTGCACATTGTGCACCTAAAGCTACCTGTAGAAAATTGCTGGTGTTCTTCTGATCCTATTAATACCACAGGCAGGCAGCGGAGAGAAATAGACAGAGAGACAGTGTCATTTGATTTAAGTTAGATAGAGTAGGCAGACGAGTCAGTTAGCTGCACTTACAGTGTATTGTGTATATGCATCCTAGGTGTTGTATATATGTATACACTGTATTCAGTTCAGCTAGATCTGTTCCTGCTTTTCTCTTCCTTATATACTGACAAGCAGACAGGTGTTTTTACAGTATTTACAGTTAGTGTACTGTGTCCATTGCACAGTGTGCACCTAAAGTTACCTGAAGAAAATTGCTGGTGTTCTTCTGATCCTATTAGTACCACAGGCAAGCAGCTGCAGTATTTACAGTTAGTGTACTGTGTCCTCAGCACAGTGTGCACCTAAAGTTACCTGAAGATAATTGCTGGTGTTCTGATCCTATTAATACCACAGGCAAGCAGCTGCAGTATTTACAGTTAATGTACTGTGTCCTCTGCACAGTGTGCACCTAAAGCTACCTGAAGACAATTGCTGGTGTTCTTCTGATCCTATTAATACCACAGGCAGGCAGCTGCAGTATTTACAGTTAGTGTACTGTGGCCTATGCACAGTGTGCACCTAAAGCTACCAGAAGACAATTTCTGGTGTTCTTCTGATCCTATTAATATAACAGGCAGGCAGCTGCAATATTTTCAATTAGTGTAGTGCGTCCTCTGCACAGTGTGCACCTAAAGTTACCTGAAGACAATTGTTGGTGTTCTTTTGATCCTATTAATACCACAGGCAGGCAGCTGCAATATTTACAGTTAGTGTACTGTGTCCTTTGCACAGTGTGCACCTAAAGCTACCTGTAGAAAATAGCTGGTGTTCTTCTGATCCTATTAGTACCACAGGCAGGCAGCTGAGGTATCTACAGTTAGTGTACTGTGTCCTCTGCACTGTGTGCACCTAAAGCTACCTGAAGACAATTGCTGGTGTTTTTCTGATCCTATTAGTAGCACAGGCAGGCAGCTGCAGTAAGACAGTTGCTGGTGTTCTGATCCTCTTAATACCACAGGCAGGCAGCTGCAGTATTTACAGTTAGTATACTGTGTCCTCTGCACAGTGTGCACCTAAAGCTACCTGAAGACAATTGCTGGTGTTCTTCTGATTCTTTTAATACCACAGGCAGGCAGCTGCAGTATTTACAGTTAGTGTACTATGTCCTCTGCACAGTGTGCACCTAAAGCTACCTGAAGACAATTGCTGGTGTTCTTCTGATCCTATTAATACCACAGGCAGGCAGCTGCAGTATTTACAGTTAGTGTACTGTGTCCTATGCACAGTGTGCACCTAAAGCTACCAGAAGACAATTGCTGGTGTTCTTCTGATCCTATTAATACCACAGGCAGGCAGCTGCAATATTTACAGTTAGTGTACTGTGTCCTTTGCACAGTGTGCACCTAAAACTACCTGTAGAAAATTGCTGGTGTTCTTCTGATCCTATTAATACCACAGGCAGGCAGCTGTAGTATTTACAGTTAGTGTGCTGTGTCATCTGCACAGTGTGCACCTGAAGCTACCTGAAGATAATTGCTGGTGTTCTTCTGATCCTATTAATACCACAGGCAGGCAGCTGCAGTATTTACAGTTAGTATACTGTGTCCTCTGCACAGTGTGCACCTAAAGCTACCTGAAGACAATTGCTGGTGTTCTTCTTATTTACAGTTAGTGTACTGTGTCCTTTGCACATTGTGCACCTAAAGCTACCTGTAGAAAATTGCTGGTGTTCTTCTGATCCTATTAATACCACAGGCAGGCAGCGGAGAGAAATAGACAGAGAGACAGTGTCATTTGATTTAAGTTAGATAGAGTAGGCAGATGAGTCAGTTAGCTGCACTTACACTGTATTGTGTATATGCATCCTAGGTGTTGTATATATGTATACACTGTATTCAGTTCAGCTAGATCTGTTCCTGCTTTTCTCTTCCTTATATACTGACAAGCAGACAGGTGTTTTTACAGTATTTACAGTTAGTGTACTGTGTCCATTGCACAGTGTGCACCTAAAGTTACCTGAAGAAAATTGCTGGTGTTCTTCTGATCCTATTAGTACCACAGGCAAGCAGCTGCAGTATTTACAGTTAGTGTACTGTGTCCTCAGCACAGTGTGCACCTAAAGTTACCTGAAGATAATTGCTGGTGTTCTGATCCTATTAATACCACAGGCAAGCAGCTGCAGTATTTACAGTTAATGTACTGTGTCCTCTGCACAGTGTGCACCTAAAGCTACCTGAAGACAATTGCTGGTGTTCTTCTGATCCTATTAATACCACAGGCAGGCAGCTGCAGTATTTACAGTTAGTGTACTGTGGCCTATGCACAGTGTGCACCTAAAGCTACCAGAAGACAATTTCTGGTGTTCTTCTGATCCTATTAATATAACAGGCAGGCAGCTGCAATATTTACAATTAGTGTAGTGCGTCCTCTGCACAGTGTGCACCTAAAGCTACCTGAAGACAATTGTTGGTGTTCTTCTGATCCTATTAATACCACAGGCAAGCAGCTGCAGTATATACAGTTAGTGTACTGTGTCCTCTGCACAGTGTGCACCTAAAGCTACCTGAAGACAATTGCTGGTGTTCTTCTGATCCTATTAATACTACACGCAGGCAGCTGCAGTATGTACAGTTTGTGTACTGTATCCTCTGCACAGTGTGCACCTAAAGCTACCTGAAGACAATTCGGCGGCATCTTCCCTCGGCTCAATGGCATCAGTCACTCCTCCCCTAGCCCCACCATGTCCTCCTGAGGAGTCCCCCGAACTGTTTGACCACAGTGTTGGGTACATGCTCCAGGGGGATGCCCAGTGTTTTGAAGGCTCCGATGATGGTACCCAGCTAGAGGAAGTCAGTAACGTGAGCCCAAAGAGAGAGGGTACCCAAGAAGGACAGCAATCTGGCAGTCATGTTCCCCCAGCTGCAGCATACTGCAGCTTTGCTCCAGTGATGAGGAGGGAGGGGATGATGAGGAAGTCACTGACTGCACGTCGGTGTCTGATAGGAGAGAGGAGGAGGAGGCACATCTCCAACGAGGCAGGATGCCCCCCAGGGGCCAGCTTAAGGGCAGCACACTGACTGCATCACACCACAGAGCTCTGCATATGCAGGGCGCTGCTGTCTCTGCACGTTATTCCAAAAGTTCTTTGGTGTGGGCCTTTTTTGAGACTAGTGCATCAGATTGAACCGCTGCTATTTGCAACATATGTCTCAAGCGTATCTCGCGTGGCCAAAACATCTCCCGCTTGGGCACCACATGCTTGACCAAACATATGTTGACCTGCTATGCAGTTCATTGGCAAGCATACCTAAAAGACCCACACCAAAGAACAAAGAGGACCTCTCCTTGCTCCTCATCAGCTGGAATCTCCAACCCCACTATACCTTCAGTCCTTTCTGAAACCTGCACTGAGAGGAATGAAGGTGTAGAATTAGGTGTGTCACAGCCAAGTACTTGCGGGCAATCTGCTATTGGTACACCGATATCAGATTGTACCAGGCAAATTTCCCTGCGCCAGCTGCTGCACCACCGAAAGAAGTTTGCTCCCTGCCATCCACATGCCCAGTGGTGGAATGCTAGCTCAGCTAAATTGCTAGCACTTCAACTGCTGCCTTTTCAGTTGGCAGACTCTGCCCCCTTCTGTGAGTTTGTGGAATGTGCGGTTCCTCAGTGGCAGGTTCCCAAACGCCACTTTTTCTCATGGAAGGCGATTTCGGCTCTCTACTGGCATGTGGAAGGCAATGTCTTGGCCTCGCTGGACAGTGCGGTTAGTGGTAAGGTGCCTATTACCGCTGACTCATGGTCCAGCAGGCATGGACAGGGACCTTACCTATCTTTCACCACGTACTGGGTGACTCTTCTGGCAGCTGGGAAGGATGCAGGACAGGGTGCAGTAGTGTTGGAGGTTGTTCCGCTACCACGCCTCCAAAATACTACTACTGGTGATTCTGACACACCTCTCTCCTCCACTCCCTCCTCTTCTTCTTCCTCCATGGCCTTTTCCTGTGCTGATTTGTCCTCGGAACCAGCGGTGCTCCATAGGCGTTCAAAGGGCCTACGCAAGCACGCAGGCAAAAAGATGCCATGCGGTGCTTGAGCTGGTGTGCTTGGGGGACAGGAGCCACACTGGGGCAGAGATTCTGTCAGCTCTGCAAGGGCAGGTTCAGAAGTGGTTGACAACACGCCAGCTTAAGCCAGGAATGGTGGTTTGTGACAATGACTCCAACCTCCTCTCCGCTCTCCGACAGGGACAACTGACCCATGTGCCCTGTTTGGCTCACGTCCTTAACTTGGTGGTGCAGGTACCCGGGCTTACAGGATGTCCTGAGGCAGGCCAGGAAAGTCTGTGTGCATTTCCGCCGATCATATAATTCCAGTGCTTGGCTGGCTGACCTCCAAAAGGAATTTAACCTGCCCAAGAACTGTCTAATCTGTGACATGCCCACCAGGTGGAACTCAACATTGGCCATGCTGAAGCAGCCTCACACACAGCAGAGGGCCATCAATGAGTACCTATGCGACTATGGCACCAGGACAGGGTCAGGGAAGCTTGTTTTTTTCCCCACTCCAGTGGCCTATGATCAGGGATGCATGCACAGTCCTGCCACTATTTGAGGAGGCCACAAGGATGGTGAGCAGTGACGGTGCATGCATCGGTGACACTGTCCCTCTTGTCCACCTTTTGGAGCACACTCTGCATGGAATAATGGACAGGGCACTTGAGGCATAACAGAGGGAGGAAAAGGAGGACTTCCTTACCTCTCAAGGCCCCCTTTATCCAGACAGTGTTCCTGCGTGCCCACTGATCACACAGGAAGAGGAGGAGGAGGATTGTGTCAGCATGGAGGTGGAGCCTGGCACTCAGCATCAGCAGCAGTCTTCAAGGGATCATTTACAGTCCAAATAAACCCATGGACTTGTACGTGGCTGGGAGGAGGTGGCTGCAGATCATGTCATCCTTAGTGACCCAGAGGACTCTGGACCGAATGCCTCAGCAACCCTATGCTGCATGGCCTCCCTGATCCTGCAAAGTTTGCGGAAGGATCATCATATTCGTGGTATCAACGGGAGGGTTTATTACTGGCTGGCAACCCTCCTTGATCCACGTTACAAGGGTAAGGTGGCAGACCTTATCTTGCCATTGCAGAGGGAGCAGAGGATGAAACATCTCGGGAGGCCTTGCAGAAAGGTTTGCGCAATGCGTTTCCAGAGCCTGGGAGGTTACAGTTTCCTGGTCCTCCTGGACAACGTGTTGCTGAGGCTTCAGTCAGTCACAGAAGGAGCGGTGGAGAAGGTGGCTGTCTGACCGATGCGTTCAGAAAATTTTTTAGTCCACAGCCCCAAGGTATGATCGGTTCCAGCAACCATCACCAGCGTCTGATTCACATGGTGCAGTGCAGGAATACCTAGGGGCAAGATCAGACTTGGACACCTTTCCCACCGAAAATCCTTTGGGTTACTGGGTCTTGAGGATGGATCACTGGCCAGAGCTTGCACAGTATGCAATTGAGCTACTGGCATGTCCTGCATCCAGCGTTCTTCCGGAACGCAGATTCAGTGCTGCTGGAGGCTTTGTAACGGATCACAGGGAGCACCTGTCCACCGAATCGGTTGGTCGGCTGACCTTCATAAAAATGAATCAGTCTTGGATCACCAGCTACCAAGCACCTGATGCTGATATAACCCGAATATTTTTTTTTATGTGAGATCCCTTCAAGACTGCCTATGCTGAAGCTGAGTGACTATACTGTTATGCTGAGTGACAATCCTCTTTTTCCTCAATTTTCATGCTGATAGCTTGTAAGAACATTTTTGGTTCTGGGCACCGCCACATAGTGGCTAAGGCCCAATTTTTCTGCCCCTGTTTAACAGGGGCATATAATTACAATTTTTGATGCAATACTTTGCAGCAGGGCTCATTCCTGTGCTCCAGCTACAGTATCTGTGAGGGGTAGCAGTGTTGTGGCACCAGCACCAGTGCCCAAGGCCCAATTTTTCAGCCCTTGTTTAACAGGGGCGTGTAATTACAATTTTTGATGCAATACTTTGCAGCAGCGCTCATTCCTGTACTCCAACTAGAGTATCTGAGGGGTTGCAGTGTTGTGGCAGCAGTGGCTAAGGCCCAATTTTTCTGCCCCTGTTTAACAGGGTCGTGTAATTACAATTTTGATGCAATACTTTGCAGCAGGGCTCATTCCTGCGCTCCAACTAGAGTATCTGTGAGGGGTTGCAGTGTTGTGGCATCAGCACCAATGCCCAAGGCCCAATTTTTCTGCCCCTGTTTAACAGGGGCGCATGATTACAATTTTTGATGCAATACTTTGCAGCAGGGATCATTCCTGCGCTCCAACTATAGCATCTGTGAGGGGTTGCAGTGTTGTGGCACCAGTGCCTAAGGCCCAATTTTTCTGCCTCTGTTCAACAGGGACATGTAATTACAATTCTTGGTCTAATATTTCACAGCAGGGCCCATTCCTGTGCCCACCAAGAGTAACTGTGAGGGCTTACAGTTTTGTGGCAACACCACTACCACCACCAAAGGCCCAATTTTTCTGCCCCTGTTCAACAGGTGCATGTAATTATAATTCTTGATCTAATATTTCACAGCAGGGCTCGTTCCTGCACCCACCAAGAGTAATTGTGAGGGCTTACAGTGTTGTGGCAACACCAACACCTAAGGCCCCAATTTCTGCAGAGTATATAGGGAAATTCTCTCCTGTAAGAGTTAATATGGGAAAAACGTGTCTCCTCTCCACTGATGCTTTATCACCAATCCTTGTTTCACTAAAAACCCCAAATTTTCAAATAAGATTTGTCATTGGGTCAGAAAGTGAGGTGAACTCTTCTGAAGAGGTGCAAAGACAGCAAAACAAATGTTACAGGGGTGATAACCCTTCCCTATGTTTTCCAAAAAGCTTAAAAATAGATTTTTTTGGCTGGAGCTACACGTAAAAAATGTACCAGTTCAAAATTACAAACAGATTCTACTTAACAACAAACTTACAGTCCCTGTCTTGTTTGCACCATCTGTATACTGCTGTTCAGAGTATATAGGGCCTGGGGGCCCCACGCCTTTCCTTTTTTAAATCTGGGTGCGGGGTTCCCCTTAATATCCATACAAGACCCAAAGGGCCTGGTAATGGACTGGGGAGGGGGTACCCATGCCGTTTGTCTCACTGATTTTCATCCATATTGCCAGGACCCGACATTACATTAATGCCGCAAGCAGGTTTAAATGACTTGTATTCCTTTACAAATGTCATTTTGTGCAGGGACTGTTCTAAGCCACTTTACAGGCATATACAGGCATACTCTAGACACTCCCCAGGTATGATATTTAAAGGAATATTTCACTTTTTTTCACTTTATGCATCATTAAAATCACTGCTCCCTAAAAAACGGCCATTTTTAAAACTTTTTTTTGCATTGATACATGTCCCCTGGGGCAGGACCCGGGTCCCCAAACCCTTTTTAGGACAATAACTTGCATATTATCCTTTAAAATTAGCACTTTTGATTTCAAACGTTCGAGTCCCATAGACTTTAACGGGGTTCTAAAGTTCACGCCAAATTTCGGTCTGTTCGCAGGTTATGGTGCGAACCGACCTGGGGGACGTTCAGCTCATCCCTAGTGATGATGCAGAACCATTGTCCAATGAGCAGGCTGGAGGCAGAGAGGTAACATAGGAAGCTGCATTGCTAGCCAAGAAATAAGCATGGCACTTGCCTGGCTGGACAGTGTGGCAAAGATGGGTAACTTGATTGACTGCATAGAATTACACATCCTTTGGCAGGAAAAAAAGTAAATGTATACGCAGACATTTTTAAAAGGTATATTTACCTGTTTGTCCCATGTTCTACTTAAGAAAACTAGTATTATCATTTTATGTAAATAGTTAATTATTTATGTTCCTGTATGCATCTACAGCTGGAAGTGAATTGAAAGTTAACAAATTAACTGTATTCTGATTTCTAGTGACTGTAAAATTTTATGGCTTAAAAATAATACTGTAACTGATATAGAATAAAATGCAAATACTTCATATAATGGAAAGAACTGTAATTTGTGTGCAGGCATAGAAAAAGAAGTTAATCAAACATTAGCCTGCTGTTGTTATTACATATACTGTAGTTTGTGTGTGTGTATCCTTTTTCCTCTATTTTTGTGTATACAGTGGAACCTTGGATTGCGAGTAATGCGGTTAACGAGCATTTCACAATACGAGCACTGTATTTGTAAAAATCCTAACTCGGTTTGCGAGTGTTGTCTGGCAAAATGAGCAGGATTCAGGCCAAAGTGGTGTGCAGTACCACTTTTGGCCTGAGGTAGGGGGTGCCGGAGCCGAACGGCACCAAGCACAGCCGATCGTCGCCATTCGGAAATGCGCGGAAAGGACCGAGGACAGTTCGGCTGACCTCGACAAACCTTGGAAAGGCTCATGAGCGGAGTCTTTCCATGGTTTGCCAAGGTCAGCCGAGGTATGCTCGGGCCTTTTTGGCCGTTTCTTAGGCTCTCCAGAGCCCCCCCGCCTCTGGCCACATACGGTATTGCATCCCAGTGAAGTCAATGCGGAACAAATTATTTTTGTTTCCATTGACTTCAATTGGAACACTCGCTTTGATATGCGAGTACTTTGGATTAAGAGCATACTCCTGGAACGGATTATGCTCGTAATCCGATGTTCCACTGTAGTTCTCAAAGCCTTTGAAATTTCCTGAGGAAGAGTGGGCCACGAACTTTGGCATCTTTAAAGTCTAATTCCGGCCAAAGAAATAGATAGAGGAGCTGTCACTAGGACACAACGGTTAGAATATCTATAAAAACATTGTTAAACTTTTTTTAACCTTTCCTCATGCTAATAAAAGTTTTCTGTTCTGTGCCCCCACTGGAGAGAAATGGCACAGACAGGAGTAAAACCCTGATGGATTTACTTCCTCTTTGTTTCCCTGCAAAGGTAAAGCATAATGGGCTACTATGCATCACATAGTAGCCCATTATGTGTCACTTACCTGACACAGGAGCCTGCGATGTCACCGCTGTCCCCTCTTCCACGAAGCATCCATCTTCTTTCCGGGTATCGCTGCTCTGGCACTGTGACTGGCCAGAGCAGCGATGACATCACTCCGGCACATGCGCGCAGGAGCCGTCAGTGAAGGCATGATCGCCTTCACTCAGTGCGCCTGTGCCGTAGTCTACGGCGTGCATGCGCCGTAGACATCGGTGCCCGTTTTCAGGAAAATATCTCCTTAACCGTGTAGGTTAAGGAAATATTTCTTTCACCTACAGGTAAGCCTTAATCTAGGCTTACCTGTAGGTTAAAGTGGTCTGTAAGGGTTTACAACCACTTTAACTCTGTGCAGGACCTTCCTGAATATAAAATATCTAACTTTGTCACTTACTCCCCCCTCTCCTTGTTTCAATCCAAAGGTGGAAACACAATGCGCATGTAAGAAAGTAGAGTTGGCCTAGTCTAAATTCTGTGGGCATATAATAGAAGATTGACCCCAGTAGGACTACTGGGATCAAGGAAGTAGCTACTTAAGGCAACAATAAGTCAACACCTGGGTATGTATATAAAATGACAATATTTATTACTCAATTAAAAAGCCTGCTTCAACACGCATAAAATGCATCAATATGCAAAACAATGGCTGATGCACACTGTATGCACCGCCAGGTGCTCACAAAGGACACTACCTTGGCGGGCAAGGTGATTTATGAACACATACCAAACAGTAAGGAAAAAACCATGAACTTAAACATACAAAAACAACAACAGACACACATATAGTACAACCACAACACAGACAGTCTGGACACCGGCTACCCACTCACAGTAAAACTGAATGCGATAAACACCGCATGGACACCACTACCGAAGGTAGGGTGGGCAAAGGGAGTTAGAGTCAAACCCCAATTGCTACTATCCCAAAGGGATGTATTCCATGTCACTGTGAGTGGCCCCCAGGGGTGGCATAAATCTGATGTATTCGGATATTGGCTATGGCTCAATAAGCATATAGAATGGGATGGATGGTGCTGTCACCAGGGTAATGGAAAACTGCTATATCTGATCCAGTGCTGAGATGATGGTCATCGCAGATCACGTGGTCTTAGTATAGGTAGGTCATCCCCTAATGGGGAGTTCAGGAGGCAACTGCCGAAGTCCCACAAGGGATACTGCAAGCATCAACTGGGAACTGTGATGGCACTATTATCCGCTGTATCATCTGGCAAATCACCTGAGGCAGTCCAATCCCGCAGCATGGACACATATGTGTCAATAAAGTGTCTTAATGCAGTATTATGAGCATAAACTGTCACTACAATTGGCTGTCCATAGGATCAGTTGATCAATGCATGCATCTTCCTATTAGGCGTGAAAAGCCTTTAGTTCTGGCATAAGTCGTGGCAGCAGACACTTGTGGCCAAATATGTGCAAATGAGATAGGAGGTAAAGGATGGAGGGAGTAAATGGAGTATTAGTTACGTTACCACCTGGCCGGTCAGCGTGGATATATCACTGTATCAGTGCCTTGATCCAAGTCCCCGCGTGTCAGTACTGTCTTGGCTGCTCACGTGTGATGATATAATCTCCTCCTGTCACCGTGTGGCTGTCAAGTGCGCGGGGCTCGTGCGGCCAATCCACCGTGACTCGGGTTAGGCGGTGGAAGCGCTCGTCTCTTCATCTGTGTCCAGATGAAGCTACGCTGATTGGTCAAGCAAAATGCGTTGATGTCACAGTGGTCATGTGACGCTGGCCGGACGACACGCCTTCCCCCATCGGTTACCGCTATGGTAAAGGAGACGTAGGATAGGAGGAGATAGAAGAGATGAGCGCTTCCACCGCCTAACCCGAGTCACGGTGGATTGGCCCCACGAGCCCCGCGCACTTGACAGCCACACGGTGACAGGAGAAGATTATATCATCACACATGGGCAGCCAAGACAGTACTGACACGCGGGGACTTGGATCAAGGCACTGATACAGTGATATATCCACGCTGACCGGCCAGGTGGTAATGTAACTTATACTCCATTTACTCCCTCCATCCTTTACCTCCTATCTCATTTGCACATATTTGGCCACAAGTGTCTGCTGCCACGACTTATGCCAGCACTAAGGGCTTTTCATGCCTAATAGGAAGATGCATGCATTGATCAATTGATCCTATGGACAGCCAATTGTAGTGACAGTTTGTGCTCATCATACTGCATTAAGACACTTTATTGACACATATATGTCCATGCTGCGGGATTGGACTGCCTCAGGTGATTTGCCAGATGATACAGCGGATAATAGTGCCATCACAGTTCCCAGTTGATGCTTGCAGTATCCCTTGTGGGACTTCGGCAGTTGCCTCCTGAACTCCCCATTAGGGGATGACCTACCTACACTAAGACCACGTGATCTGCGATGACCATCATCTCAGCACTGGATCAGATATAGCAGTTTTCCATTACCCTGGTGACAGCACCATCCATCCCATTCTATATGCTTATTGAGCCATAGCCAATATCCGAATACATCAGATTTATGCCACCCCTGGGGGCCTCTCACAGTGACATGGAATACATCCCTTTGGCATAGTAGCAATTGGGGTTTGACTCTAACTCCCTTTGCCCACCCTACCTTCGGTAGTGGTGTCCATGCGGTGTTTATCGCATTCGGTTTTACTGTGAGTGGGTAGCCGGTTTCCAGACTGTCTGTGTTGTGGTTGTACTATATGTGTGTCTGTTGTTGTTTTTGTATGTTTAAGTTCATGGTTTTTTCCTTACTGTTTGGTATGTGTTCATAAATCACCTTGCCCGCCAAGGTAGTGTCCTTTGTGAGCACCTGGCAGTGCATACGGTGTGCATCAGCCATTGTTTTGCATATTGATGCATTTTATGCGTGTTGAAGCAGGCTTTTTAATTGAGTAATAAATATTGTCATTTTATATACATACCCAGGTGTTGACTTATTGTTGCCTTAAGTAGCCACTTTCTTGATCCCAGTAGTCCTACTGGGGTCAATCTTCTATTATATGCTTTGGTCTTTGGCTATAGCAACATTGCCACATTTCGGTAAAGATTAATAGGGTATATATTGCTTTCCCCTATCACCAGGATATGTATACAGTAGGACCTGGTTTTTCCTTTTTTCTTCCTTGGTTATAAATTCTGTGGGCACCTGGGCTATAGTCAGCCTGAGCTCTGATTGTTATGATTTCTTTGTTTGGTTTCCAACAAATTTGGGGGGTGCTAAGGAGCGTACTCTGGTAGATAGAGCAAGGAAAAAATTAAGATTTTTGAACACTGGGTATATGAAGTTATGAATATTTATTTTCTCTTATGACAATAACTAGGAGGTTTAGTGTCAGTAATGCAATCTGGTAAAGGAAATAAATATTTTGGGTGACCTTTCAGGAGGGTCTTCCCTCCCTGGCTGGTACTTAGAGAGGTTACCAGTGTGAGTCTAGTCTCAATGTCCTCCCAGATTTTGCCTGAAGAGTTTTTTCTCTGGGAGTCTGTGCCTCCCAGGGCTGCTGCTTTCAAATGATCTTTGCAAAAAGATGGGCCTAAGTCTGGGCCTAGGAAATTTATGTTACCTTACTAAAGGGGAATTATCCAGTGCATGCAGAGTAGAAAGATGGCTGCCTGTATGGAACTTCTAGGAGGAGGCTTCTGTGCTGATGTGTTTCCTGAAGAGCTGGGTAGAAGCTGCTGCTGGTAGCATTGCAAGAAATTCTTACAAATTATCTGATAAGAAACCTTGAAATTATCTATAGGATCTGAGTTCTCTTTGGCTGCTCCATAAATGCAAACTACCTACTTTAATAGAAGGGACGTCAGAAGCAGTATATTGCCTGTTTTGGGGTATGATATGCCACCACCCTCTCTCCTGGAGTTTTTTGAGCTAAATCAACACTTTAAACTTTATAAAGTGACTGGCACACAATTTTATTTTACATTACAAGAAGCCAAGAATTCTCCTGAGAGTTTAAACATTTGCCCACCATCAACCTGGGTGTCCTCTCCATCTGCCAAGGGGTAAAGGGGTGTTAACGCGTATCCCTATGAGAAAGCAATGTAATTTACAAGCCTACCTCAAGAAAACTCAACTCAACTCAAACTGGGCAACTGCATGGCAGACTTGATTTAATGTTGTAAAATGTAAAGTAATGCACCTGGGGGCTAAAAATATGCACGCAAGTTACTTACTAGGGAAATAACCTTTGGGGGAATCCAGGGTGGAAAAAGATCTGCGGGTCCTAGTGGATCACAGACTCAGAAATGGCATGTAATGCCAAGCTGCAGCAAGCAAAGCTAGCAGAATATTAGCATGCAATAAAAAGGGTATTTACTCGAGAGATAAAGCAATAATCCTGACAGTTTATAAAACTCTGGTTTGACCACATCTGGAGTTACCAATCCTGCTGGAACTGGGAAGAGTCCAGCAACAAAGCTAATAAGGGGACTGGAGGACCTCAGTTACAAGGAATGATTACAAACATTAAACTCATTCTCCCTGGAGAAGAGATTCTTAAAGGAGATATAATCGCAATATACAAATATCTTAATGGCGATTCTAGCATAGGGAATAAACTATTTAGTCTCAAGGAGTGTAAGAAGACACATGGCCACTCAATGAAATTGAGTAGAAGCAGTTTAACCTTAAACGGCATAGGGGGTTTTTCACTGTCTGAGTGGTAAGGATGTGGAACTCCCTTTCACAATCGGTGGTGTCGGCGGAAAGTATTGATAGTTTAAAAAAACCCACACAGGTTGAACTGAATAAACTGGTGTCTTTATTCAACCTAACAAACTATGTAACTATGTAAAACTGTTTATTTCATTTTGTATTGAGAGATTGAGAAGTTAAGACTCATGCCCCATACACACGGTCGATCATTGATCGGACATTCCGACAACAAAATCCTAGGATTTTTTCAGACGGATGTTGGCTCAAACTTGTTTTGCAAATAGGAAAGGGTTTCCGCGCTCACGGACTAAGGTTTGCAGCCTCCCCTTACACACACCCCCTAGGGGGTGAGATTAAATGGTAAAAAGAATTTATGGATAGGGGTAAGTGGCGCTACCTATGTTGGGGTACCTAATTGGATTCAATAATCCGTGCTTATGTTTATAAAGCAAGAAAAAACCCTTCAGCAAAAAACCATTAGTTTGTGGGTGTGAGTATGCTCCTATTAGGAATTGGTGAACCGTGCTAGTGTATAAAAACCAAAAAAATGCTCATATATATCTAAAGTGTAACTAACCATCCAAAACAGTGTAATATATGGTAAATAAACTAAATCAAATAATAATTAAAGATACAACACACACCCCCACCTATTGCGTGGAGAGGAATCTGACCAATAGAAATCCCCCCTGCAAGTGATGTAGTACCCAGTCTCCAAAAATCATTAATCAATACATGCAAAGGTGATATGTCATATAAATCCAAAACCCGTATTCAACCCCTCTCCCATCCACAGTCCAGAGTGAAATAGGAGGGGATATAAATCTTAAATCAGTTCATCATGTGTTGCAAACATAATAAAAAATGTAAAATTAATAAAAATCTGAAAAAATGATAATATATAGTTCCAGCATAAGAAAAAATGGTGTATAATGTTCCAGCATAAACAAAATTCTTGTGAATAGTGACTTTCGTGAAAAAAGAAAACAGCTGATATCCGGTGACTTGCGGTGCTCCCCCTCAAGAATCCCCACTCACCAGCTCCCTACACCCCTACAGGGGTAATAGGCATGTAGTACCAGGCCGTAGAGTGGCGTCTTAGATTCTAGTAGGGCCGTCCCCGGGTGCTTCCGCTCCAGATGTAATAAACCCGTCCGTGGTATAGGTCATCCACATAGGAAAGAAACAGGGCTCCCGTAGTGTATTACGTTTAAAAATTACTTTATTAAAAAACTATAGCCAAACATCAAGCTGAATAAAAATAATATAAGATAAAATAAAAAGTCCGGGCTCCTTATAAAAAGGATACCCTTTGAGAAAGTGACGTGACAGTCACGCAACGCGTCAGGGAAGAGAGAGGCGGATCGTTTCGGCTGCAGCTTGTCTCTCCGATCACGGCCGGGATCGTGGAGCTGAGAGCAGCCTGAGAGCTTTCTGTGTTACCCAGTTTTTTTATGTAAGTGGATTATTGTTGAAATAAATTTTTGAAATTACTTGCTACACTATGGAGCCCTTTCCTTTCTTTTAAAGCTGAACCTGAAAGCAGCATTCTGGAGACCCCTGGTAACAAGGAGACTGAGAAGCCGGTGTTTTCATCTGTTACTTGCTTAATAGGCTGTGATCGCTCAGCCGGGAGGTGAGAGGCTGGGGGAACCGCTACCATTACACACTATTTATCTATCACTGAATATCTTTGGAACAACTTTGTTTGGCACGTTTTTCCCAATTATATTTGTCACAATGGAGATCTTATTTTCTATGGGACTTTTTTGAGACTTCTTTTCCGAGTATTATTCATTCATTTACACTCTGTGTCATCACATATGTTGCAATTTATTTTTTCACTTGATACTTTTATTGATTGATTAGTTTTCTTTTTCTGGATGGGACGTTTTGGAGACTGTTTTATATAAATATATTGTTTTCGCAGTATTATTCATTCACACCCTGTGACATCACTTATGTTGCAATTTATGGTTTATTCTTTCACTGGACACTTTTAGTCACTTTTATTCATAATTTTGGTATTATTAGATTGTCATCTTAATTCATGCTGTGTTAACTACACTTATTGTTTCACTAGTCATTTTTTCATTTATTTTTTTGATTGCTGCATTAATTATCATAATTGCAGATATTTTTTAAGGATATGGTTTAATTTGGATTTATTTATTTGATTAGTGGTTTTGAAGATCCTCTTAAGCTGTGGGGTCTGTGGATAATAATTTCACTGTTTATTCATTTCAGTGGATTTTTCATTTAGTTATTTATTTACATTTGTATGGGTTATTTAGAAACAGCGACCTATTATACCCATTCTGTGTAATTACATAGTTTTGTTTAGTTATTTCATTTTTTGATGCAATACTGGCTTTCTGTGACCTTTGATTGCACAATGTAGTGGAAGATTAAGCAATTAGACATTATCGATACCTGGAGATTTGGCTTTATTACCTCTTGGTATGGTTGGTGGCTGTACATTATTTATTTAAATTAGCGCCGCAGATTTACCCCCCTTTTTTAGCAATTGTCTTTACGTGTGTGAACACTATTATTTGTGGCTGCTATTCTGTCCTATTTTGACGTTTTTTAAGGTATTTTTATATTTATATATTTTTTATTGTTGGCTTTTTAATATTTTTATAATTTTGGTGTGCGCACAAGTACTTATTACCATATCTTATAAAAAGGATGCCATATAATCACACTGCATATAGGTGACATACGTTGCCTTTGACAACGTCAATGACGAAACGCGTAAGGCGGAGCTACGCACTTACGTCACACGCGGAAGTCAGAGAGAGTGTGGAACGCAGTTGAGACGCACGCCGCTCAGCTGATGGTATTGCATCCACGAGCTCTCTCCGTGTATGTCACCTATACGCAGTGTGATTATATGGCATCCTTTTTATAAGGAGCCCGGACTTTTTATTTTATCTTATATTATTTTTATTCAGCTTGATGTTTGGCTATAGTTTTTTAATAAATTTTTAAACGTAATACACTACGGGAGCCCTGTTTCTTTCCTATGTGGATGACCTATACCACGGACGGGTTTATTACATCTGGAGCGGAAGCACCCGGGGACAGCCCTACTGGAATCTAAGAAGCCACTCTACGGCCTGGTACTACATGCCTATTACCCCTGTAGGGGTGTAGGGAGCTGGTGAGTGGGGATCCTTGAGGGGGAGCACCGCAAGTCACCGGATATCAGCTGTTTTCTTTTTTCACGAAAGTCACTATTCACAAGAATTTTGTTTATGCTGGAACATTATACACCATTTTTTCTTATGCTGGAACTATATATTATTATCATTTTTTCAGATTTTTATTAATTTTACATTTTTTATTATGTTTGCAACACATGATGAACTGATTTAAGATTTATATCCCCTCCTATTTCACTCTGGACTGTGGATGGGAGAGGGGTTTAATATGGGTTTTGGATTTATATGACATATCACCTTTGCATGTATTGATTAATGATTTTTGGAGACTGGGTACTACATCACTTGCAGGGGGGATTTCTATTGGTCAGATTCCTCTCCACGCAATAGGTGGGGGTGTGTGTTGTATCTTTAATTATTATTTGATTTAGTTTATTTACCATATATTACACTGTTTTGGATGGTTAGTTACACTTTAGATATATATGAGCATTTTTTTGGGTTTTTATACACTAGCACGGTTCACCAATTCCTAATAGGAGCATACTCACACCCACAAACTAATGGTTTTTTGCTGAAGGGTTTTTTCTTGCTTTATAAACATAAGCACGGATTATTGAATCCAATTAGGTACCCCAACATAGGTAGCGCCACTTACCCCTATCAATAAATTCTTTTTACCAAACTTGTTTTGCGTACACACGGTCGCACAAAGTTGTCGGAATTTCCGATTGCCAAGAACGCGGTGACGTTAACCACGTACGACTAGACTAGAAAAGGCCATTTCAGAACCAAGCGCGGCACCCTTTGGGCTCCTTTTGCTAATCTCGTGTTAGTAAAAGTTTGGTGAGAGACGATTCGCGCTTTTTCAGACTCGTGGCTTTCAGATCGTTTTCTGCGGTTCAGTTTGTGCTTGTGGGTTTGTATCTGCTCTTCAGTGCGTGCAAGCAAGCTACGCGTGACTTGGATTAGTCATTGTGTTCTTGTTTGTTCGTTGCTGTTTTTCAGATCACTCTTTACAGGCCTTGCTGTTCTTCAGTGCGTTCTGTTACTTCGTTCTGAGCAGCCGACCGTTTTCTAGCCATGTTTCGTATACGTACTCCTCGTAGAGTTCGTGCTGTGCGGGGGCTTGGTGTTGGGGTCCTGACCTTGACACAAGTCCAGTCCATGAACAGGGTGGGGAGGAGTTCATGGACCAAGAATTGGTTGCTTCAGCATGACCAGTTCTGTCATATGCCTTTGCTCTGTGAGATCCGTGAGAATAATTCTGATGATTTCAGGAACTTTCTCAGGATGACGGACCCCGTATTTCACCGTTTGTTGGCTTCGCTGACCCTCTATATCAGCAGGCAGGATACCTGTATGAGGCAAGCCATCACTCCGGAGCAGAGGCTCGTCGCTACCCTGCGGTACTTGGCGACAGGGAGGAGCCTGCAGGACTTGAAGTTCTCGACAGGCATCTCCCCCCAGGCTCTGGGGATCATTATCCCAGAGACCTGTTCTGCCATCATCCAGGTCCTGCAGAAGGAGTATATGAATTTTTATCCTTTAATATCACATTTTATTGTATTGAATGTTTGCTAATATATTGTATTTCTTTCCTCATTCCCTAATTACCATGCATACATATTTGCTTTCACTTACCTCCCCAGCATGCTCTCCTGGCCCTATATTCACCTCATGTAGTCAATTAACAATGTATTTGATCAGCTCCATAGTAGTGCTTTACCCCAAACAACCCCTAAAATGTTTAGAAATGTGATTTGTGCTTTAAATTCAGGCAGAGTGCCAGAGGCTTTTTTTGTAGTGTCCCCAAATCATTTTTATTAACCCTCCCTCCCCCCAACTGCTAAGTCAGCTGATCCCAATTCTCCAATTCTCTATCTATCCTCAATCATCTATCTGCTGACTTTGCCAAACCCATACACACTATACCCACCTCTTTTGTGGTCAGATTTATGGATGAATTCCCCAAAGCATATAGTGCAAGGGCCTGCCTGTATACTTTCAAATGGTACTGTTTAAAGTTTTTGTATTATATTATTATCTTGATAGGTAATAGCAGAATGTCCAAATGTGCTCAAATGTGTACAGTGTGTATTTATATCTTTGTATTATGACACTTCTTACCTGTCCAGTGGTCTGCCAATAGTGTAACTAAGGAGGGGCTGTTCCAAGTAATACCCATTATTGAGGCATTCATCTCTCAATGAAGTGGAGAGGGTTACCTGTCCAAGATTCCCCCACCCCTATAATGTTAGAAATGGCCCATGGGGGGGGGGGGGAATATGATAGGTGTACTTTATACTTTGGTGTTGTAAAATTCCCCTTAATAAATGTTATCTGGATGTTGGCCAAGAATGTTTGTGTCTAATCTGCTTTCCATGTTTATGTGCAAAAATACTCATTTATTTTTGTTTTCCTCAACAGTTTCCTTCCACACCACAGGAATGGCAGACTGTGGCCTCCCACTTTGCCCAGCGGTGGGACTTTCCTAACTGCGGAGGGGCAGTTGATGGGAAACACGTCCACATCGTTCCACCCCCCAACTCGGGGTCGTACTATTATAATTACAAGGGGTTCAATAGTATGGTGATGTTGGCGGTGGTGTCAGCTAATTAGGAGTTCCTGTATGTGGACGTGGGGAAGAATGGCCGGATGTCCGATGGTGGAGTCATCGCCCAGATGGAGTTTTACAGGCGTCTCCAGAATGGCAGCTTGGACTTGCCACCTCCAGAAGAGAATGTGGAACATTCGTATTCGCTTCGGATGAAGCATTTGCACTGGGGGACCATTTTGTGCGGCCATTCCCAATGAGGACCCTCACCCCGGAACAGAGGGTTTTTAATTACCGGCTGGCCAGAGCCAGAAGAGTGGTGGAGAACACATTTGGAATCATGGCCAGCCGGTTCCGCCTATTTCTTACAACCATCCATATGGCGGAGTATAAACTGAATCATATAATCCTGGCGTGCTGTGTTATACATAACTTTTTACGGCAACATTCTGCCAACTATGCTGGCTCAGTTGGGCCTGAGGCCGGAATTATAAATGAAACAACCCTGACGGCACTTGAAAGTGGCTGTCCTGGCTTGCCCTCCCTGAGTGCCCGTGATGTCCGGTTAAGATACCTTGAGTTCTTGAGGTAGGGGGGCCATCAATATGCCAGACTATTTGTGAAACCTTGATCCAATAAAAAAAAAAAAAAAAAAATCGCAAATCTTTGGTGACATTTACTGCTTGTGTTTGTTTTAGCTGACCCTGACCGAAATGTGGTGAGTCCAGAAAATGGCGTGATTGTGTAACCTTACAAAGCACTGTTGGGTGTTATTTACTAAAGGCAAAAAACTTTGCACTACAAGTGCACCTGAAACTGCACTGAAACTGCACTGGTAGTGCAAAGAGGATTTGCCCTTAGGAAATAACCCCCATTTTCACAGAAAAGACCAATTACATCACCACAAAAGTGTTGTAGCGTTCAGACAATAATCAACACCTTCTTGATTAACAATCTTTTTAATACCTGCACAATCACATGTGCATTTAGAAAAGGTTTTTAAAACAAACCAACATGTTTGTTGTATAACAATTTTTGGGGTGGCATTATCACAAATAGAAATGTCCATTTAAGATAAAACAGGCATGTGTAAAACCAACAAGAAAGCACAAATCTTTGAACTTACAAAATTCACATTTGGTAGAACTTGAAGGCAATATCAGACATGAGCATTTAGGAACTGTGTTTGATATTGCGTTCAGATGGGGTGAAGTCACCCCAGGAAAAGCCAAATTTGGAAGATGCACACAAATTTCCGAATGTCAACATGTGCGACCTGCCATCACGGGGGATCAAGGGACGTGTTTTGGGGGAGAAACCTCTTCCTCTCGGCTACTTTATTATTGAGGAAGGGGTTGCACCCCCAAAACGCATCCATTGATCTCCCGTGATGGCAGATAGCACATGTTGGCACACTGTGTGCATCCTCCAAATTTGGCCTTTCTAAAAATCCCTAAAACATTTATAACATTGTAGCACACAAAAAAAGAAAGGGATTTGGAGGGGTTTTAAACTCTACCCAAAACATCAATGATGTTCTTATTTTTTTGAATAACATCATTGATGTTTTTATTGGGGTTTTCCAATGCTAAATTACACCCCATTATCTCCCCGATCAGGATCTGTGCACTTTCCGAGGTGAAAGGATCTGGATCCACAACATCACGATCACCTAAAAAGAGAGAAACCAAACAAAAACAGGTATAAAAAATATGCTGGCATCCATCTCTTATCTGAGCGTGTGGTCGCAGACACTCACCTGTTGTGGTGACTAGTTCTACCACGTCTTCCTCCTGCTCTTCTTGTGTTGGGGGGATTTCCCCTTCTTCCAGGGGGGGGGGGACTCTGTTCTCCTCGGACGAGGGGTGTCCGAGTCTTTTCTCCCCTATGTAAAAAAAAATGGTATACTTAGCACACAGATATTTGATGGCAGAACTATAAATAGGAAACATTGCTTGGAAGTGGGGTGCAATTGTCTGTTTTGGCAGAGCTCCAAGATGTAGAATTTTCAGTGTCGTTTGTCAAGCTTCAATACTTTACCTGTTTGGTACAAGCTTCACAGATGGAGACCTCCCTATAGTATACACTGGAGCACCTGTGTGCCCCCCCTAATAAAAATGGTGTTCTGGTGTCCCACACTAGTGCTCCAGTGTCCAGATGTGAAAACAGCTGCTCAGTGTCCTCTCCTTACACAGAATCTAGTTGGCATTTCATTCTAGTAACAAAGCCATCTACAGAACCAAATTAGTTTCATACAAGTAGGGCGTCAAAAATGTGGCCAAATGCATATGGCCAAAACAATGATGTTTTATAGGCCGAAAGAAAAATGTTTGATACGAACGAATAATGTGCCCATGAACATGAAAGTTGCCATTTTAAAATGTACACTTTTAAGAAAAGCACATTGAGCAGCACGAACATAATAAAGCCAAAAAGAATAGGAACACAGCACAACTACTTACTTTTTTGCAGCACTCTCCAGATCTTTCTGTACTGCTCATGTTCTCATAATTTGAGGTCTGACCACCGTTTCCCGAGCTGATCTTTCGATCGTCATACCCCGAAATTCCGGTGCAGACTTTTGACCACTTTCACCATGATCTTGGCCTTTCTGACATTGGGGTTGGGGTAAGGTCCATACTTTCCATCATAGTCGGCCTTCCTCAGGATGTCCACCATCTCCAACATCTCCCCAAAGGACATATTTGAGGCCTTAAATCGTCTCCTTCTGGATCGGGACTTCTTCCTCCTCCTCGTTGCTGTAATTAGCACGCACCTGTTGTGTCTCCACCATGTGCGCTTCCCCCACTGTGCCGAACAAAAAGGGGCGGGGAATAGACTAGAAAGAACGCCAGGGGTGGGCAGAGTTACACGCATGCGCAGTGTGTATAAAGCGTAACACGCGTGCGTATTACGTACGATCTGTGAGCGGAGGAAGGAGCATCGGAGGCGCCGATCATGTTAACGAAGGTAAGATCTAAACTTGGGCCTATACTGCTTCGAAAATGAAGCCTATATTGTAACAAGATTAGGAGAGTTTGGCCTGACCTTAGAGTTTGTCTTGTGTTGTGTCTTGCAGAGAAAATGGATGACTTCAACGACCACAATTTCCTCCCCGTTCATAGACAAGTACAGGGAGCTGCCCTGTCTGTGGCAGGTGAGACATCCCCATTACAGCAATAAACAAAAGAGGCAGGCAGCGCTGGAGAAACTGCTGGAGTTGGTGAAGCCAGTGGTCCCCACAGCAACCATCCCTTATTTAAAAACCAAAATTGGTGGCCTGAGGAGCACTTATCTTAGGGAGCGCAAGAAGGTCACGGATTCCCAGAGGTCCGGAGCTGCAGCAGATGACGTTTATGTCCCCAGGCTCTGGTACTATGAGAGACTGCGATTTCTGTCAGACCACACTGAAGTCAGGGAATCCCTCTCCACTCTTCCTTCCACCCCAGCTGAGGCTTCCGATGTCCAACCTGGGCCTTCCAGCCAGTAAGAAGTGGAGGAGCCCAGCTGGAGTCAGGTATAGCATTCCTCTAGAGATTTCTGGTCAATAAAGAAATTATGTTTACTAGATGTTATTATCGATCACTAATTGCTGATTGCAAAAAGTGTTTTACATATGAATAGACAGTAGTGGGCACCCAAAATTGGGACAAGAATGAAAAATGCTAGGCTCAGAAGGATAGTCTGTTATATTTGTTAACATTCAATTTGCTACAGTCAGGAGGTGAAAATTTTGTGTGATTGATGAAACAAATACTAAAACAATGTCCCTTTTTCATACACAGGAAGACCTCAGCCAGGAGGAGGCTGTGGAATGTGGCAGCCAGGAGGAGGTGGGGCTAAGTTGCAGCCAAGAGGAGGCGGGGCTAAGTGTCAGCCAGGAGAAGCCTGGGACAAGTCGAAGCCTGACCGAATTGCAGGTTCCTCCCCTCCGCCTTCCATACAAAAGAGCGAGGAAAGCGACTCACATGCAGGATTCTGCACTCAGGCTAATTCAGGAGGCTTCTGCGTCCCTCCGAGCCTTACCCACTCCTGAAGAGGCCTTTGCCTGCATGGCTGCCACAAAACTGCAGGGCATGCAGGAGGGTCAACGCAAAATATGTGAGGACCTTCTGTATAAAGTCCTAAGTAAGGGGGTGAGTGGTGAACTAAAACCCAATACCCACCTGAGTGAGTTGGCCCCTCCTCCTCCTCCTCCTGCTGCCACAACTCCACCACCAGAGCCACATCGTGGAAGGAAGCGTGGAAGGAAGAACAGAGAGTGATGGCCCTGGGTTCAGTCTGGTCTGGCAAAAGATGCAGTCTCTTGTATGACCACAGCCTGGGGACACAGATGTCATCTGCTGCTTTCCGAATCTCTGGAACTTCTGGACCAGACTGCACTCCCTTTTAGATAAGGAATCCTCAGGCCACCAACAAGAGACAACAACACCAAACAATCTCCTACAAATTAAATATAACAACATATCAATGGTGTTGTGGTAACTTGACACACAAAAGACACACAAAAATATTCTGGAGTAAAACTAAAAATACAAGAAAACAAAGATCAGCCTTGAAAAAAATACGAACCAAAAAAAAAAATTCTGCCTTAAAACAAAAAAACAAAATACAACACCAAAAAAATGTTGTCAGATGTGACAAATCAAGATATATTGAGGGAATCCGGATAAATAGTTAAGAAATAAGTTTGTGAGAAGTCTGTGTGAATATGAGCAGCAAAACTACTTCATTCTTCTCACATTATAAAGAAGAAGAGAGTGCGCTGTATTAAACCATTTTTAACATTGCAGCGTGACGAAAGTGCTGTATCCATTGCGAACGCTAAGTTTACCAGACCGTGCTGTTCCGTCTCGGAATTTCTTCTGAGCATGCATGGCACTTTGTGCGTCTGAACAGGCCACACACGGTCGGAATTGACGCCATCGGATTTTGTTGTCGGAAAATTTTATAGCCTACTCTCAAACTTTGTGTGTCAGAAAATCCGATGGAAAATGTCCGATGGAGCCCACAGACGGTCGGAATTTCTGACAACATGCTCCGATCTGACATTTTCCATCGGAAAATCCGACCGTGTGTACGGGGCATTATAGATTCTGTCAGGGTTTACTTCCTCTTTAATTATTCCCCCAGGATGTTGCTGTATGGTTTCCAGATCACATAACTCAACCTGGGTTTTCTTGGCTGACTGAGCTGCCTCAGGTGAGCTATATTGGCTTCAAACTCAGACTGGATTGCTATGGCTTGGGATCAGACATTACACAGTCTGTGGCGCTGAAAGAAATAATGATTGCAAAAGTTTGCAAATGTGTTTGCCCATGGAAGGAGCCTCACAAGTGCCAGGCTTGATCAGTTTGATAACAAGAATAGTTTGACAACAAGCATCTTTTCAGTTAGTAGCCCAAGTGGCAAGGTTTGCTTTCAGTTTTTTGCTTTTAGGTAGAATTTTTTTCTTACCTCACTTTTAAATAGTGTAAGACCCCATTCACACACCTCAGCATTTTGGAGCTTCAAGCTCCAAAACACTGAAGCAGAAAAAAATCTATTATTCTCTATCCAAGTCGCCTGAAGCCAAATGCCTGAAGCTCAAAAAAGTTCTGGAGCTTTTCTTATAGCTCAAATAGGGCAGATTTGGACATTTTTGGTGTGCTTTTATTCCCATTTGCGCATTTTTGTGCGCATTTTTGTGCACATTTGTGCGCAATTTTCTGCTCAAATTAAAAATTGTAAAACATAAAATAGCAATACTATATGAATAAATAAATGTAAACTAAATTCACAAATAACTAAAAATTATCATAATTAATTAAAAAAAATTATATGTAATAATACATCAATAAATTATAATTTACCCCTTAACTTAAAAATATTAAACTATTATAAAAAGTTATAAAAAAACACCCAAACCCAAACAAAAAAAATATTAATAATGATAAAAATAATAATAATAATAATAATGTATTTATTTATTTTGTGTTAGGGTTATATTTTAAGGGTAAGGGGTTAGCGTTGGGGAATAATTATGTATTTACTATTAGGTAGTGTTCATTTATTGAATTTTTTCATAATTTTTTTATGATTGTTTTTATTTTGTTTGTGTATTTATTTTACATTTATTTATTCATTTATTATTATTATTATTAGTAGTAGTAGTAGTAGTGATAACACCCTAACAAAAAAATAAAAATATTAAATAACTCTATGTCAGGAAGTTAGTTCAGCTAATGCAAATTCTTCTGCAGCTAATGCTGATTCTTCTACAGCTATTGCCAATTTGTTTGCAGTTACTGCTCCTTCCCATACAGCTAATGCTTGTGCACGTGTACCAGTACACAGACGAGCTCAGGCTAATATCCAGTGTGCACTGACATGTAGGTGCCTCCTGACCACTCTACTGTCTTATGTGTATGACTCTGGCTCACCTTGACTACATCCCTTACTGTGGCATTCACCTGCTATCAAGCTACTGGCACTATGCTTCTTTGAGCCTTGTACCACAAGGGGTGCTCGAACCAGAGCCACAGGGGAAGGCCTCTCATCAACTTGGCCTCCAACCAAGGTACGTGACACCCTAACCTCTAATCCCAACCCTAACCCCAACTCTTAATCCTAACCCCAACCTAACCTTAACTCTAATACCGCATACACACGATCGGGCATTCCGACAACAAAATCCTGGATTTATTTCCGATGGATGTTGGCTCAAACTTGTCTTGCCTACACACGGTCGCACAAATGTTGTTGGAACTTCCAATCGCCAAGAACGTGCTGACGTACAACACGTACAACGGCACTATAAAAGGGAAGTTCAATACCAAGTGCGCCACCCTTTGGGATCCTGCTAATCTTGTGTTTATCTCGTGTTAGTAGAAGTTTGGTGAGAGACGATTCGCACTTTTCAGCCTTGTGCTTTTCAGTTTGTTATTGCTCTTCAGTTTGTGCTTGTGGGTTCGTATCTGTTTTTCAGCTCGCTCTTCTCAGGCCTTTCTGTTTTTCAGTGCGTTCTGTTAGTTCGTTCTGACCAGCCGGCCGTTTTCTAGCCATGTTGCGGGTATGTCCTCGTCATAGAGTTTGTGCTGTGCAGGGGCTTGGTGTTGGGGTTCTTACTTTGACCCAAGCCCAGTCCATAAACATGGCGGGGAGGAGTTCATTGATGAAGAATTGGTTACTCCAGCGTGACCAATTCTCTCATATGCCTTTGTTGCGGGAGATCAGTGAGAATAATCCTGATGATTTCAGGAATTATCTCCGGATGACAGACCCCGTTTTTCACTGTTTGTTGGCTTTGCTGTCCCCTTATATTATGAAGCAGGACACCTGCATGTGGCAAGCCATCACTCCTGAACAAAGGCTCGTCGCCACCTTGCGGTACTTGGTGATGGGGAGAAGTCTGCAGGACATCAAGTTCTCAACAAGCATCTCCCCCAGGCTCTGGGCATCATTATTCCAGAGACCTGTTCTGTGATAATTCAGGTCCTGCAGAAGGACTATAATAAGGTAATTTTACTCCTATGTATTTATTGTTTGCGAATGTATTGTATTTATTTCATCATTCCCTAATTACCATGATTGTAATATGGTGTGCATGCTGGAAGTTTTTAATGCTCCTTTTTTGTCCTTCATGCATATTTCCCTTCACTAACCTCCCCAGCATGCTATCCTGGGCCCATACACACCTAGCCTAGTCCCTTAACAATGTATTTTGTCATCTTCATTGTAGTGCTTTACCCTAACCACCCCCTAAAATGTGTACAAATGTTATTTCTGTCCTTAAATTCAGGCAGAGTGCAACTGTCTTTTTTTGGGGTCCCAAACTCATTTGTAACCCTCCCTCCCCCAACCGCTAAGTCAACCGATACCAATCCTCTATCTGCTGACTTTGCCAAACCCATACACACTATACCTACCTCTTTTGTGGTCATATTTATGGATGAATTCACCAAAGCATGTAGTGAAAGGGCCTGCCTGAATACTTTCAAATGGTACTGTTTAAAGTTTTGTTCTCCTATTATCTTAATAGGTGATTGCAGAATGTAAAATTGTGCTTCCATTTGTACGGTGTTATTTTTTTTATTATTATGACACTTCTTACCTGTCCAGTGGTCTGCCAATAGTGTAGATAAGGAGGGGCTGGCCAAAGTAACACACAGTATTTATGCATTCAGCTCTCAAGGAAGTGGAGAGGGTTGCTTGTCCAAAACATCCCCCCCCCCCAAAATTTTTACAATCAGAGGGGGTGAGGAATCTGATAAGTGGACCTTATACTTTTGTCTTTAAATACTCCTTAAAATAAATGTTATACTGATGTTGGCCAAGAATGTTTGTGTCTAATCTGCTTGCAATGTTATGTGCAAAAGTACTAATTTATTTTTTTATTGTTTGACTCCACAGTTTCCTTCAACACCACAGGAATGGCAGACTGTGGCTTCCCAATTTGCCCAGCGGTGGGACTTCCCCAATTGCGGAGGGGCAATCGATGGGAAACACATCCACATCTTTCAATCCCCCCACTCGGGGTCTTATTATTATAACTATAAGGGGTTTAATAGTATAGTGATGTTGGCGGTGGTGTCGGCGACATACGAGTTTTTGTATGTGGACGTGGGAAAAATGGCCGGATGTCGGATGGTGGAGTCATCGCCCAGACCAAGTTCTATAGACGGCTCCAGAGTGGTGGCTTGGGATTGCCACCTGCGGAAGATTAGGTGGCAGGACTCCCATTCATCTTCGTCGCTGATGAAGCGTTTGGGGTTGGAGAACACCTGATGTGGCCATTCCCCATGAGGACGCTCACCCTGGACCAAAGGGTTTTTAACTACCGGCTGGCCAGAGCCAGAAGAGTGGTGGAGAATGCTTTCGGCATAATGGCCAGCCGGTTCTGCCTATTCCTCACTGCAATCAACATGGCGGAATATAAACCATATCGTACTTGCATGCTGCATTATGCACAACTTTTTAAGGAAAAATGCTACAAACTATGTGGCCTCAGTTGGGCCTGAGGCCAGATTTCTCGATCCGTCAACCCTAAAGGCACTTCAACCTGGCCCCCCCAAAGTGCACGCGAAGTGCGGCAAAAATATATGGAATACTTTGTGGGTAGGGGGGCCATTGATATGCCAGCAAATGTCTGAAACATTTTTTAAATAAATCTACTTTTGAAACAGAGCTAGTATTTAATTTGATTTACTGCTTGTGTTTCTTTTAGCTGTCTCCTAGGTTCTCCAATGGGCTTTTCTTTTTGGCCATTTTCTTCAATAGTGCAAATGTAATTTTTTGGATACATGAGGTGACAATCTCTTCTTCAGCTAACTATTATGTTGTGGGTCTGCTACACACATGCATTGCTTTTGTTGTTAATTAGGGATGAGCTTCATGTTTGAGTCAAACCCATGTTCGACTCGAACATCGTCTGTTCGCCCATTCACCAAATTGCGAACGATATGGGGCGTTCGCGCCAAATTCGTGTGGCACGTCACGGCCCATAATTCACTGCGGCATCGCAGTGCATTGCTGGCTGATGATTGGCCAAGCATGCACTATGACCCACATGCTTGGCCAATCACAGCGACGTCAGTAGAGAGAGCTGTAATTGGCCAAAGCCAGGGTGGCTTTGGCCAATTATGGCTCAGGTGGTTTAGAACACGCCCCACACTATATAAGGCCGCCTGCACGGTGGCCCTGTGTAGTGTGTTCCGGCGTGCTTAGAGAGAGACAGTGTCATTTCATTTGAGTTAGTTAGATTAGGCAGGACAGTCAGTGAGTTAGCTGCACTTACAGTGTATTGTGTATATATATGCATCCCAGGTGTTATATATATATATATATATATATATATATATATATACACACTGTATTCAGTTTAGCTAGATCCGTTCCTGTTATCTTCCTACTGACAGGCAGGCTTGTCTTGTTACAGTATTTACAGCTACCTGTAGAAAATTGCTGGTGTTCTTTTGATCCTATTAGTACCACAGTCAGGCAGCTAGACTATTTACAGTTAGTGTAGTGCGTCCTCCTCACAGTGTTCAGTTAAAGCTACAAGTTAGTTTAGTATGACCTCTGCACAGTGTTCAGCTAAAGCTACAAATTAGTGTAGTGCGTCCTCTGAACAGTGTTCAGCTAAAACTACAAGTTAGTGTAGAGCAACCTCTGCACAGTGTTCAGCTAAAGCTTCAAGTTAGTGTAGTGCAACCTCTGCACAGTGTTCAGCTAAAACTACAAGTTAGTGTAGTGCGTCCTCCTCACAGTGTTCAGCTAAAACTACAAGTTAGTGTAGTGCGTCCTCCTCACAGTATTCAGCTAAAGATACAAGTTAGTTTAGTGTGACCTCTGCACAGTGTTCAACTAAAGCTACAAGTTAGGGTAGTGCGTCCTCCTCACAGTGTTCAGCTAAAGCTACAAGTTAGGGTAGTGCGTCCTCCTCACAGTGTTCAGCTAAAACTACAAGTTAGTGTAGTGCAACCTCTGCACAGTGTTCAGCTAAAGCTACAAGTTAGTGTAGTGCGTCCTCTTAATAGTGTTCAGCTAAAAACTACAAGTTAGTGTAGTGCGACCTCTGCACAGTGTTCAGCTAAAGCTACAAGTTAGTGTAGTGCATCCTCTGAACAGTGTTCAGCTAAAGCTCCAAGTTAGTGTAGTGCGTCCTCCTCACAGTGTTCAGCTAAAACTACAAGTTATTTTTGCGAGCTCTGCACAATGTTCAGCTAATGCCGCGTACACATGGTCGGACTTTACGGCAGGCTTTGCCCGGTGGACTTTGACGGACTTTACGACGAACTTTCTGAATGAACGGACTTGCCTAAACACAATCCACCAAAGTCCGTCGAATTCATACGTGATGACGTACGACCGGACTAAAACAAGGAAGTTCATAGCCAGTAGCCAATAGCTGCCCTAGCGTGGCTTTTTGTCCGTCGAACTAGCATACAGACGAGCGGACTTTTCGACCGGACTCAAGTCCGTCGGATAGATTTGAAACATGTTTCAAATCTAAGTCCGTCCAACTTTTGAGAAAACAAAGTCTGCTGGAGCCCACACACGATCGAATTGTCCGACGACATCCCGTCCGCCTGGACAAAGTCTGCCGTAAAGTCCGACCGTGTGTACGCGGCATTAAGCTACCTGTAGAAGGTTGGTGGTGTTTTCCTGATCCTATCACTACCGCAGGCAGCTAAATAAGCTACAAGTTATGCTGGCCATACACTATACAGAAAATCGGCCGAAAAATCGTTCATATAGACACTTCGTTCGTTTTTCGGCAAGTTAATGGGCACAAATCGATAATCGTTTGTGACGTTTTTGTGGAAAAAAAACGAACGGCAAGTTTGGAAAATTTCTGCCGAACGTACGATAAATTGCAAGTTTAATGCGTTCTTCGTCCGTGAAAAAACGAATGGTTGCTACTGCGCATGGTTGAAAATCATTTAACCCGGAAGGGAAATATTCGTGCCAAATACGTTTGCGTCAAAACGTCATGACAAATCGTCAACACCAACTATATAAAAGGCCCGCACACACGATCGGACTTTTTGACAACAAACATGCAAATTAGCAGTTCTGGAGCAACATCTGACCGTGTGTACCCTCCATCGGACAAATGTTTTCTGTTTTTATCAGACTTTTTTTGGCTACGAACGGACAAACTTTCTGGCAACAAAACTCCGATCGTGTGTGCACAAAATACCATTGGACTTTAGTCCAAAGTACAAACACGCATGCTCGGAAGCAAGGACCAGCACGAATTTTTAATGGCTTTATAATAAATCTGCTTTGCTGGTGATACTGACAGAGTACAGACAAACATATTTTAGTTTGGATTTGTGTTCTAGTGATATCAATCCCAAAATGTTGTGTTTTTTTAGGCCATTTTGGTTATTGTGCATTCACAACATAAATAAAATTACTAAATTATTAGACATGTTCTCTGTCATCACAATTAAAAATTAAAAATTAGAAACAAAAAGAGCAAACGATACACAGAAAAAGAAAAAATATAGCTTATTAAATCATACTCAAATCAAAAAATACAACCTGCTAAATTATTAGCCCCTAAACTCCCCAGACCACTGGCCTTGTTGTGGATCCTTGGGGCTGATTTTGCCACTGACCACCATGCTGCTCAGGTGGGTGGGCTTGCTGGGGTGGGTAGGTTTGTTGTGGAGGAGTGTTGTTCAAATCACACACATGATATTTAGTGGTTAGCTCTTGTTTCCTGGCCTTGCTGAAGAGCTGGATGATTAGACCCTCACATAGCTCCCTTTGATCTGCGTCAAGCTCACGGAGCTTACTAGCAGTAAAACAGCCAAACCCTTCAGCACTATCGGGTGCTGTGGTGATCACAGAAGTAGCCCTAGTTAAGAACTCAGCTGTGGCCTCATCCAGATGTTGGCTCTTCCTGGCCCTTTTTTTGTGAGGATGCAGGGGAGGGATTCTGCACTCAATTGTCGTCTGGCTGCTGGGCCCAGGCTCTTCTTGGCTCTAAAGTTCCTGTGTGTGTAAAACCAACATCATTTTAATTTTTGGACATCAATCATCACCAATTTTCAGGTCATGACTTTTTAATTTGGAATGTGTCCAAATAGTAAAGACTATCATTCTGACTCCAGCATTTCTCATTCTTGTCCTAATCCTTTTTGGCCACTACTGTCTATTGATATGGGACTCACTTTTTTAACACAACAAATTACTATGCATTCAGGGGCGTAACTACCACCATATTGACCCATGCGGGCGCTATGGGGCCCGCAGCCGAGTGGGGCCCAGTGAGGATAAGAGCACCGCCGGCACAGTCTCCCAGCCAGGGGAAGAGAGAGGAGAGGAAGAGGCGAGCTGTCCGTATCAGCAGAGAGCTGAATTGCCCGATGTAAGAGCTTTCATTAGAACTTCCAGTGTTCCCCGGGGCTCACGTCACATAGCTCCACCTTTTGGCCTGGTGCATTTGATAGAACGCCAATCCAATGCGGGACATGTGACGTCATCAAAGGCGTCGATCCAAGAATTCAAAAGTGATAATTTTAATAGATAATATGCAAGCTAATTGCCATTAGGGATGAGCCGAACACCCCCCTGTTCGTTTCGCAACAGAACATTTGAACAGGCAAAAAATTGGTTTATACACGTGAACACCGTTAAAGCCTATGCGACTTGAACATGAATAATCAAAAGTGCTAATTTTAAAGGCTTATATTCATGGTATTGTCATAAAAAGTGTTTGGTGACCTGGGTCCTGCCCCAGGGGACATGTATCAATGCACAAAAAAGTTTACAAAACGGCCATTTTTTCATGAACAGTGATTTTAATAATGAATAAAGTCAAACACTAAAAGTGTAATATTCCTTTAAATTTCGTACCTGGGGGGGTGTCTATAGTATGCCTGTAAAGGGGCGCATGTTTCCCCTGTTTAAAACAGTCCGACAGCAAAATGACATTTAAAATGCAAAAAATGTAATTAAAAAGTACGAACGGTAGCGACAGAATTTAGAAACATAGCTTCTTTTCGCGGGTACTCTCGGATTGCCTTTGTCTCGCACCCAAACTGAACGTAATCTTACATCACACGCTCGTTCAATTGATATACACTACCTATGCGTGAAAACTCCGCTCTCCGAACGGCATGACACATTCGTTCGTACCGCGTGTTAACTTGACATAGACGGCGCATGCCTGAAACTCCGCCCCGACGTGCTTTTTCTATAATATTCCCCGCCCCTTTTCTCTTCGGTGCACAGTGAGGAGCAAAATGGCGGAGACACATGTGTCAGGATCGAGGAGGAGATGTAAGGCCACCAACATGTCATTTGCAGAAATGGTGGAGATGGTGGAGATTTTAAAACGTGAGGATTATGATGGGAAACATGGCCCATATGCCCATCCAAATTTTGTAAAAGACAAAATATTGTCTCATGTGGTGAAGGCTCTGGAGTGGAAGTTTGGGGTACACAAAAAGAAGGACCAACTGAGGAAGCGCTGGTCTGACCTGAAAAACAGGGAGCCGGATCAGTACCTGAAAATAAAGAAGGAACTTCGAAAAAGTAAGTACTTGTCGTGTGTCCAATTTATGATTCTTCACTTGCCTGCTGCTCCATGTGCTTTTCTTGACTGTTATACTGAATGTTCGTAGGTGGGAAATAGCGTTCGTGGGTAGGAAATAACGTTCGCAGGGACCATCAGTGATCGTTTGCCAATAAATACGATCTTTTTAGCTGATATAGGCTTATGACTGTTTTGGTCATGATCATTTATGTGATTGAACAAATTTTAAAGACATTGTTGTCTAGATGTCTTTGAAATTTTAATTAATTGCTAAATAGATTCAGTGGAATGTAAGGAGAGGACACTCAGCAGCTGTTTACACATCTGGACTCAGGAGCACTAGTGTGGGACACCAGAAAAACTTGGCCAGAAAAGGTAAGTATTGCATTTTGGGTAAAAGGTATTTTTAATCATGTCTTCAACTTGGTTCTCTTCCTAAACAGACAATTGTACACCACTTGAAAGCAATGTTTCATATTCCTATTTTTGGCCATAAATATCTGTGTGCTAAGTTTACCTTTTTTTAATTTCTCATAGGGAATCAAAGACGCAGACAACAGGGTCAACAGGACCCCCAACCTCACCGGGACCCCCAACCTGAATCTGAACCCAGCACCAGCGTCACAGAAGATGTTGAGGAAAGAGAGGTGGGGGAAGTGGGAGTGTGTACCTCACCAGGTGAGTGTCTGACACCCCAGCTTCAGGTAATCTATGTATGCCTGCATATTTCTAAATACATGTTTTTTATCACATTTTTAGGTGATGTTCTGGTTGTGGAAGACCAAGCTGACCATTTTACGACGGACAGCGCCCAAAGGCTCATTGGGCAGATCATGTTATGGAACGGCGAAATTGATGCCATGCGCAATTGTCTCGACAGAATGCAGCAGGAAATGAAGGACATGATAGATGTTTTGGGTAGAATCTAAACCCTTTTGACGTCCATAAACATTTATCATGTTCTTCATTTCCTGCTGCATGATTATGTCCACATTAAAATTTGGATATGTTTGTTATGTTTGTAAACATGTTTGTTTATTTTTGTAATCAAAAACCCAAAAATTACAGATTATTTTTGTAAAAAAAAATATTTGAAAAAAATAATGAAAAAAAAAATTTAAAAAAAAATAATGAAAAAAAAATTTTTACAAAAAAATAATATTTCAAAAAAAATAAAAAAATTATATATATATTTGATTAAAAAAACATATATATTTAATTTGAAAAATTAAAAATTTTACAAAAAATTTCTAATTATATATATTGCTTAAAAAAACAAAAAAAATATTTATAATAACCAAAAAAATTTGATATTTGCATATTTAGTACAAGTTGAACTTTGTAAGTTCCAGTTCATTGGACAAGTTCTGTTTTCGAACATGCCTGTTTGTGAAACTAAAAAAACGCACATGAATGTGCACAGATAAAAACATTTTGGAACAAAAACAATGTGTGGTTTCTTATTTCAATGCTCAATACCAGTATATTTGTTAAGTTGCTGTGGTTACATTGACAGTGTACTCTAAAATGTGTGTAGCCAAGACACAGCACAATATAATAGTTAGCTCAAAGCGAGATTGTCACCTCATGTTGCACATCAGGTTGGTTTGCACTAGTGGCAAAAATGACAAAGATCAAGGCTATTTGCAAAGCTAGTAAACAGACAACAGTAGTTCAAAGAAAATATCATTTTATTAAGAAGTCAAATAATTAATCAGCAAGTAAAAAAGTAGTCCATATATTGTTCACGGACAAGACGGGCATTCTGGGAGCCCAAACCAGCACATGCACTTTCCAAAGCTGGCATCACAGCCTATTGAGCTGGTCGGGAAAAAGGCTCATCACTTTTCCCTGAGGCAATGTAGCCTCATCTGCCCCAAAGACAAAATTTAGTCCCTCAATATTGTCCTGAGCATTTTGAAAAATTAAGGTCCCTTTTTGTATACAATCCTAAAATTCGGTACGCATCATCACACCTCCGTCAGAGTGGCCTCCATTCATCCCAACATCCAAAAAAGGATAAATTGTAATTATATGCTCCCTCACCCCCTCCCTTAAGTGGGGGGGGAGTTGAATGGGTAGCTGGTTTTGACAAGTAAGCCTCTACACTTCCATGAGAGCTAAATGCATGAAAAATTAAGTTTTATTTTGCATGACCATTCATCTTTAGAACATTGTCAGGCCAGTGGCCAGGTAAGAAGTGGCCAAATCCACAAATAAGAATGCACATTGTTAAAATCTATACACGTTTTGACATACATCGGACAAAATAATGACAATGTTCGTTAATTAGGATTATTCGTTATGATAAAGTTATAAACCCAGGAAGTCAGCACAGCACAGGGATGGTGGGAGCCCCTCATAATGAACACAGCACAGGGATGGAGGGAGCCCCTCATAATGCTAAATTCATCATAACAAACGTATCATTTGGACCTTTTGAAGGTAATCTTGCAGGCCCTTGCACTACATGCTTTTGAGAATTTATGCAGCAATCTTAACTAAAAAAATAAGGTATACTATGTATGTGTTTAGCAAAATCAGCAGATAGAGTAGTTCTATCGGTTGACTCTGTTTTGTTTTTGTTTTTTTTTGGGGGGGGGAATAAGTGTTTGCACAACCAAAAAGGGACTCTTGCACTCTGCATGAATTTAAAGGACAGGAATAAGATTGGGACACATTTTAGGGGGTGTTTGTGGTAAACCTAAAAATGAAGCATAAAAAAATACAGTGTTAAGTTACTAGGCTAGGTGTGTATGGGCCCAGGGTAGCATGCTGGGGAGGTTAGTGAAGGAAAATATGCATGTAGGCCACCAAAAAGGTTACAGCATGCATGAGGACAAAGAGGACATTCATTCACAGCATATTACAAAAATGGGAAGGATGGAATACTAAATTTAGAAAATACTTTATAAAAACATGAAGGTGATATTGAATACAAAAAATTACACGAATATAGTCCTTCTGCAGGACTTGGATAATAGCACTACATGTCTCAGGAATAATCACTCCCAGAGCCTGGGGAGAGATACAAGTGGTAAACTTGATATCCTGGGGACTCCTCCCTGTTGCCAAATAACGTAAGGTAGCTATGAGCTTTTGCTCTGCTGGAATAGCAGCCCTCATGCAGGTGTCCTGCTTCATGATATAGGGGGACAGCAAGGACAATAGTTGCTGAAAGCAGGAGTCCGTCATCCGGAGATAATTCCGATAATCATTTGGATTATTCTCCTGCAGCTCACGCAGCAAGGGCATATGGCTAAATTGGTCACGATTAAGTAGCCAAGTTTTGGGCCAAATAATCCTCATCCTACTACTCTGACTATTCCTGTACCAGGCTAGAGTCACAGCAAGAACTCCAAGCCCATAAACAACACGCTCTCTCCTAGGATTGTGTAACATGGCTGGTTGTCCTACAAACGGTCGGAAACACAAAGTTACGCACGGAAATGGAAACCACGAATCTGCACTGAGCCAACGTCTACTAAATAGAAATTAGCAGAGGGAGCCCGAAGCGTGATGCCGAAGAATTTAACGTCTTCTTTGGAAGTGTCATCCGTAGGTTGTAACGTCACTACGTTCGTGTTTGTTGCCTAAACGTCAGACCGTCTGTATGCAATACAAGTTCAGAGACAAGGCCCTTTTTCCAAAAAAGCCATGGGAAAGTTTGTACAAGGTCCGATCGTGTGTATGGTGCTTAACACACACCGAACAGAACGTTGTCTTGCCACTGACCAGACAAAGGATTACACCGGCCAATACACAGAAGATTTGTAAGAACTGAAGGTAAGCAGACCAGTACAATAGTTCTAGGGTATTAATTGTTAGGTGTAGTTTGGCAACTGAACAATGATGCATTTTTTATTATTACAGGAGCAATGGTGGACAAAATTTACGTCACCACATTTCCTGCCACAATTCATTGAAATGTACCGAGACCTTACATGTCTATGGAAAGTGCGCTCCAAAGACTACTCAGATCGTCAAAAACGTAAAGAAGCGTATGCTAAATTAGTGGAACTATGCACTGTTGTGTATGCAAAAGCAGATATATCCTATGTGATCAAAAAAATAGCCAATCTGCGTACGATCTTCAAAAAAGAATTAAATAAAATTAATGAATCAAAAAGATCTGGTGTAGGTGCAGATGAAGTATATGTGCCACGCCTGTGGTATTTTGAGAGTCTACGTTTTCTGACTGACCAGGAGGAAGCACAACCCTCTGTATCAAGTTTAGACAGTATCAGTGGGAATATTTCAGGAGATGAAGAAGATGGAACATTTGAGGAAATGGCAGACAGTCAGGTAAAGTCATCATATTATGTTTTATTATACACTTTTATATGTACATATCAGAAAATAAAAATTGAAGAGAATACATACAAAATTCAAAGCACATGTACCTTGGTACATTTTTTTATTTAAACAAAAATATTACATGACATGTGTATTTAGTAATGAAATAAGAGATAAATGCAGCCACTCAAATTTACATAGCATTTAGATATTGTTTTGCCAATCTACTGCTCCAGGACCCAGAAAATATTGCATATAATCCATGCGATTCTGACGAGCGACTTGACTTGAGAGACGTGGTGGGGCACGGCCTAGGTTTAATAACCCTTCTGTATCATTACGCCACTCACCAGGCGTGACATCCCCAGACAAAGTATCTTACCGGTCCAACAGGGATTGTGGCATGTAGGTGGAGCTTGTACGCCTTAAAAAATTATGCAACACACAGCAACAATGGACTATTGTGTCAATTTTTGGGGGGGCTACATTTATTGCTGTATGGAAAATCCTAAAGCGGTTGGCCATAATATCATACGCATTTTCGACAACTCGTCTAGCACGAGATAACCTGTAATTAAAAATTTTTTGCTCAGGTGTCAGGTTTTTAAGGGCAAAAGGTTTCAAAACATGCTCAGATAATGCAAACGCGTCATCTGCAACAAACTTGAAGTTTAGTCCTTCCACTGTGTCCTCTTGGGATGGTAGATGTAGAAGTCCATTTTTTAACTGATGGAAAAAAGTGGTTTTCTCTATTATTCCCCCATCAGAATTTCTTCCATTTTTGCCAATGTCCACAAATATAAATTCATACTTGGCATTCACAATTGCCATTAGGACAATGCTAAAGTAGCCTTTATAATTGTAGTAGAAGGAGCCAGATTTTGCTGGGGGCATTATGCAAACATGCTTGCCGTCTATGGCACCAACACAGTTTGGAAAATTCCAATAGTCTTGAAATTGTTTGGCAGTTGCTTTCCATTCCTCCACAGATGCCGGCAGCTTTGCAAAGGTAAAAATATATGTTAAACAAATATTTAAGGCTTAATTGTCAAAAAATTATAACAATTGGCTTTATTATACAGGATCTATTTGGCAGTGAAACACAAACTGTCACATCACCACCAGTAAGCATGACCAAAAAGAGAAAGACAAAGCAAGATGCAACAGGCAACTTTCTACTACAAGCATCTGCAGCGTTAAATCAGAAGAGGGATGAATGTGATGACCTGGGTGCATTTGCAGCAAAGAAAATGCGCAGGATGTCAGAAGACCAAAAACAATTACTGGAACCATTACTCATTCAACTTCTTAATAAAGGGTTAAGGGGGGAGCTGACCACAAATACACACTTATAGGGCATACACACGGTCGGACTTTGTTCGGACATTACGACAACAAAATCCTAGGATTTTTTCCGACGGATGTTGGCTCAAACTTGTCTTGCATACACACGGTCACACAAAGTTGTCGGAAAATCTGATCGTTCAGAACGCTTTGACGTAAAACACGTACATTGGGACTATAAACAGGGCAGTGGCCAATAGCTTTCATCTCTTTTTTTTATTCTGAGCATGCCTGGCACTTTGTCCGTCGGATTTGTGTACACACGATCGGAATTTCCGACAACAGATTTTGTTGTCGGAAAATTTTATCTCCTGCTCTCCAACTTTATGTGTCGGAAAATCCGATGGAAAATGTCCGATGGAGCCCGACAACACGCTCCGATCGGACATTTTCCATCGGAAAATCCGACCGTGTGTACGGGGCATTAGCTGAGCACAAAACCACACACCCACGTTGCAAGTACCTCAACAAATGCATCAGTGGCACATACCATTCACACAGCAGGATCGTCAACAAAGCAACTGGGGACATGATTATCAGTACACATCTTTGTGAATCACATACATTTGGGTTAAAATATGTTATGTTTGTCAGTTTGACATGTTATGAACTAGTTTGAGTTTACTGTTATGTTTAGAGCTTCTAAAATCTAAGTTAAACAAAGCAAGCTGTACAGTGTTTGAGAGTTAAAAATAAAAGCACTGTGTTATTACCTTTAGGTATTCGTCTTGCATGATCCTTATGATGGCTTGGCAGGTCTCAGGTATGATGCTGCCAAGTGACTGGTATAGGTGCAATGAAAAATCTGGACTGCCGCACTCCGGATTGGAATAATAAAGGTAAAATCTTCTTTATTGAAAAAATGACATGGTATAAAATGCGTACATTGCTCTGTTGAAGTGATACAGCATAACCGCTGGCGCGTTTCACGCTCCCATAGAGCGCTTACTCATAGCTGGTTTGTACAACAATGAAAGTCACTTATATACACATTGTACGTCTCACACATGACCCCATACTGATTGTATAACTCTAAACAGCTGATTGTTAGATTGTATGGCCTCTTAACATAGAGTTAATTGGGTGTGTGTTTTATGGTGGAGTGTTTATTGAAGAAGTGAATGTGCAGACAAGATGTTTCTATAGACAATACAAAAAATATCCATAAATAAAAAGTTTATATTGCTTTTAAAAGTCTTTTGAAGAAGGAAAGTTAGGAAGATATAAAATTTCCTTTCTTTCCACGGGACTGAGATAGGTGCTAAAACTAGCGCTTAGACGTATAAACATGTAAACCATTATATAAATGAATGCAGGTATATATGAGCCATATGGCCCAGCAGCCACGGCATAGTGTGAAAGATATCATATGTCTGCTCAGTTTACAAAAAAATTTTTTATATATAAATGAGAATATTGTAAAGGTTATTATGAGGAGACACTATGAAAAACCACTGTGTTTTGTAAACGATAAAGTCTTACATGTGAGGATCTGTGACAGTGTTTGCATGACTTTCAAATTTCATGACTTTATGTGAACTCTACCAGATTTGAAATGCAAACAAAGTGTATGCATATATGGTGTGTGGGTGCTTTTTTAGTAATCTGAACTCCACAAGGAAAGAAAAAAAAAAAAAAAAAAAAAAAAAATTTTATAAATGCATGTATATGTGCATTTATGTGTATCATTAATATAAAAGGTGAAAATGAAAAATAAAGTGGAGATCAACATAAAACGTGAAGGGGGCATGTGTATATATATATATATCTATCATCGTGAAAGTATATATAGAATATATATAAAATGAAACAAAGTGGAAACTAAACCATGTATTTGTGGCTTGACTAAAAAACATGATCAATAAATGATCTATGTCTGAGTGTATGTTTCCCATGCAATCTCCTACACATATACCTGTCGAGCTTGTGATACGCATACAGGAAATAAATGGTAATAAAATATATCATGCACCAATAATTCTGTGGCTCAAACTCTCAAAAATATATGTCTTTGAAAGCATATGCTTATCCACCTGATAACATTCACTGTGGTTAAACGAAAAAATGGGAGTTTACTAAGCGTGTTGTTTTAAAGCAATCTCATCTCTTGGTGTGCCGTCTTCATGTGTATGGGCAGAACTATATGAGATAAAGAAGATAAATGTTACGTCTAAATGTGTTATCGTCCCCCTCATCCATCCGGAGTATGGTACTTAAAATACACATATTTCTAAGTAAATACCAATTCAAGTGGATGAGTGACAAGACAGACATGTGGACGGTGTATCTCCTTGCTCGCTGCAACCCCTGGTATGGGATGGTGTGTATATAGGCCCCCTGAAGGTGAAAAATTGACTTATGCGTTCAAAATCGTGAGGGCTATTCCTATAAATTAGGTGTTGTAGCTTGCTTACAGCAATCGTTGGACAGTGGTGTCTGATTGGAGATGAAGAATAAATAACTAACTAAACAGACAAACCAAAAGTTAGTAAATATAACCCATAATGTCCTTTTGGTATGAATGTATGGATATATCCCCAATCGTTCATCCATGTAAAGAAATAAATACAAGAACCTCATCAAGGTTCTGCCTGTGATAGTGTGTTTAGGGTGTGCTGAATCAGCTCTGAGTAAAGTGTTGCCACTGAGAGGTTTTCTATACAAACTGGATTGGATGGTGTCTCCAGAGCCTGTCAGTTTCACATCCAGAAAGTCTATGGAGCTGACCTGCAGATTTCCAGTGAACTTCAAATTAAGTGGATTGTCATTAAAGTATGTAAGCCATCTGTCCAAATCTGCCTCTCCATCTGATGTAATGAACAATAAGTCGTCTATAAAGGGACAGAAAAAGACAGTGTCTTTACGGCGGGGACTATCTGGTCCAAAGATGCGGGACCTCTCCCACCAGCCCATATAAATATTGGCCAGTGAGGGGGAAAACTTGGCTCCCATGGAGGCCCCGCATTTCTGGAGAAAATAGTCCCCATCGAACATAAAAAAATTGTGTGTTAAAAGGTACTCTAGAGCTTGCACAATAAACTCCTGAAGTATCAGGGAAGCTTTACCTGTTTTTCTAAGAAAGTGAATGACTGCCTGAATCCCCAGGTGGTGTGGGATGCTAGAGTATAAACTCATCACATCACAGCTGATCCATCTGAAGTTGTTTTCCCATTTGATGTTTTGGAGTTTATTCAGCAAATCATTTGTGTCTTTTATGTAACCAGGGAGACTAGTGGCTATTGGTTGTAGATGAGAGTCAACCCACTCCCCCAAGCGTTCATTTAAAGAGCCTATACCTGCCACTATAGGTCGTCCTGTAAGGGGATTTAACCCCTTGTGAATCTTTGGTAAATGATGGAACACTGGTGTTATGGGGTTTTCTGGAATGAGAAATTCTTTCTCCCTAGGGGTAAATATACCGACCTGTATAGCTCTATCTATGAGTGTAGAGAGTTTGTTTTTGAAAGAAGTGGTGGGGTTGGAAGACAGTCTCTGGTATGTATGTTCATCAGTCAATTGGCATAAGGCTTCACTTTTGTAAGCTTCTGCATCTAAGACTGCTACCATACCCCCCTTGTTTGCGTTCCTGATGACTATCTGGTCATCCATGGAGAGTCGGTTGAGCGCCTGTCTCTCCCTGGTGGTCAGATTGTCCTGTGCAAACTTGTTTTTATTATTACAACTGTGAGCCAGGTGTACAAGGTCTCCCTCTACCATTTTTTGGAATGTGTCAAGATCTTTGCCCTGGCTGCCACCGGATAAAAATCTGATCTGCCCCTAGAGATATCAATGTGAACATCTGTGGGGTCCAGGGGGAAAGAATCTGACTCATGCGCCAAATCAGTCAAATCTTGTAAAGCACAATTGTCTACAAATAAAATAGGTGAAGACAAGGACTCACCTGTGTCACAGCTGTCTATGGACCCATTGAACTCATCTACTGTGCAATCAAAAAAATGTTTCCTAAGAGTAAGTGTCCTTGCAAACCTGTTAATGCCCAAGATCGTTTCAAAAAGATTGAAGTGTCTGGTCGGACAAAAATTCAGACCTTTTGCTAGGAGGTCAATTTCTTCTGTGTTCAGTGGTCTCTTTGACAAGTTGATCATGCTATGTTTTACTTGCTCGGCATTTTCTCTCGCAGTGTGTAGCGTGAGTTGCTCGTGGTGCCTATGTTTCCTACCGCCTCTTCTTGTCTTCTTGAAGATGACTTCTTTTTCTTTGTTGGTCTGGACCTGTGAGGGTTTCCAGAGGCTTGGCTTTTGGTAGATCTGATGGGCTCCGATGGAGTTAAAGATCTGTCCAGTGACGAGTTGGATGCGGTAAGTGCTAGAGTGTTGTCGGCCGACTCTCCTTCATGATCGGAAAAACTCACTCGTTTGCCTCGATTTTTACGGAGTTTGCTGGAATTATGAAATGACCTATTCCAGGTATAAACGCTGTTGCCTTGGTAGTCATCTTTATCTCGGGCCATTTTGCCCTTCTTGGTGTCAATTACTGCTTTTTCCATTTGGTCCAGTTTTCTATTTAGCTTTTCATCAAGTTCAGCAAAGCCTTTGGATGTTTGTGAGGTGGTGAGGTCTTTCTGTATTGCAGATATGTCTAGCTGTAATTTCTCTGTTTCCTTTTTCTTTGAGGCAATCAAAATTTCCATGAGTTTAAAGGAACAAGTATCTAGAGTGTCTGTCCACTCTTTTTTGAAATTTTCATCGAATAAATCCGAGGTGGGGAACTTTTTGATCCTTAGTCCTCGAGGAATGTGTAGTATTGATATATATTCTGTGAGAAAAGTTATGTCCCAATATGCTCTTATTTCTTTAGCCATCAATTGTTCCAATTTCCTAAAAAGCCTTATTAATTGTATCTCATCGTCTTCCGACGATTGTAAGGTGTGTGCTTGCAATGGCTGTCTTAAAGGATTATTGGATGGTGCTGTGAGCGTTCTGCTAAAAGCTGTTTCCACAACAGGCTCTTGCGTACTGATACGATCCATAATGGATATCCAATATGTTCTCTCACTCTGAACTAGGAGTGGTTTTCCAGTATTCCAAGGTAATAATAAAATATATGTACCTTAATGATGCGGGGACATGGCCGAGCTGGTGGAGAGAAAATATGTAGCAAAAGTCCAGATGCTTGAAATAAACAGGTTGGTGTCCACCGCTCCAGGTAACTGGGTTTGAATTTCCCGTCCTCCGCTGGGTGAATTGTGAGAGCTCCAGGTGCTGGCGATTGCTATTCCAATGGTATAGGTGCAATGAAAAATCTGGACTGCCGCACTCCGGATTGGAATAATAAAGGTAAAATCTTCTTTATTGAAAAAATGACATGGTATAAAATGCGTACATTGCTCTGTTGAAGTGATACAGCATAACCGCTGACGCGTTTCACGCTCCCATAGAGCGCTTACTCATAGCAGATTTGTACAACAATGAAAGTCACTTATATACACATTGTACGTCTCACACATGACCCCATACTGATTGTATAACTCTAAACAGCTGATCGTTAGATTGTATGGCCTCTTAACATAGAGTTAATTGGGTGTGTGTTTTATGGTGGAGTGAATGTGCAGACAAGATGTTTCTATAGACAATACAAAAAATATCCATAAATAAAAAGTTTATATTGCTTTTAAAAGTCTTTTGAAGAAGGAAAGTTAGGAAGATATAAAGTTTCCTTTCTTTCCACGGGACTGAGATAGGTGCTAAAACTAGCGCTTAGACGTATAAACATGTAAACCATTATATAAATGAATGCAGGTATATATGAGCCATATGGCCCAGCAGCCACGGCATAGTGTGAAAGATATGATATGTCTGCTCAGTTTACAAAAAATTTTTTTGTAAAGGTTATTATGAGGAGACACTATGAAATTTGTCATGAAATTTGAAAGTCATGCGAACACTGTCACAGATCCTCACATGTAAGACTTTATCGTTTACAAAACACAGTGGTTTTTCATAGTGTCTCCTCATAATAACCTTTACAATATTCTCATTTATATGTAAAAAAATTTTTTGTAAACTGAGCAGACATATGATATCTTTCACACTATGCCGTGGCTGCTGGGCCATATGGCTCATATATATCGGCCAAGTGACTGGGCAGAGATTCCAGTAGTGAATTTTAAGTCTTCAAAACTTCTGCCAGTTGCCAGAAAGCGAAGTGTTGCTACCAGTCTCTGCTCTGCTGGGATGCTTGGTCTTAAGACTGTGTCCTTTTTGGTTATAAGGGGTGAACTTTACTCAGTAACTGCTGAAAGGACTCATCAGGCATCCTCAGATAGTTCCAATAGTCATCTGGATTCTTTTCCTTGAGCTCTCGAACCAATCTCATATGAGAGAAGTCATCACGGTTCTTCAGCCACTCTTTACTCCATAACCTTCGCCTTTTGCTTCTGGGTTCCTCTGCTTGCTGTATAGCCATCACTCCAAGCATGACTATGGCAATGGTCCTCTCATCCACATCCATATTGTAGGTGGTGCAGTAGACTATGCACAGGGTTCGTTCCGACGTACGTACGAACGTATGTTGCTCCTCTGGGCATATACGTCAAACACAGGAATCCACAGTACAGAGGTCAAACACATTTTGACACTTCCTTTTATAAATGCAAAAAACAAACGAAAAAACGATACATTGCTGTTCATAAACGATTTAACGTTCGAAAATCTTTACTTACCTGATGGCGTGATCGTTTGAGGTCACTACCGAACGTTCTTTTTTCGAAAATGGGTTCGGCGATTTTCTGTATAGTGTATGGCCAGCATTAGTTTTTTGCGAGCTCTGCACAGTGTTCAGCTAAAACTACAAGTTAGTGTAGTGCGAGCTCTGCACAAGGTTCAGCTAAAGCTACCTGTAGAAGGTTGGTGGTGTTTTCCTGATCCTATCACTACCGCAGGCAGCTAAATAAGCTACAAGTTAGTTTTTTGCGAGCTCTGCACAGTGTTCACCTAAAGCTACCTGTAGAAGGTTGGTGGTGTTTTCCTAATCCTATCACTACCGCAGGCAGCTAAATAAGCTACAAGTTAGTTTTTTGCGAGCTCTGCACAGTGTTCAGCTAAAGCTACCTGTAGAAGGTTGGTGGTGTTTTCCTGATCCTATCACTACCGCAGGCAGCTAAAAAGCTACAAGTTAGTTTTTTGCAAGTTCTGCACAGTGTTCAGCTAAAACTACAACTTAGTTTTTTGCGAGCTCTGCACAGTGTTCAGCTAAAGCTACCTGTAGAAGGTTGGTGGTGTTTTCCTGATCCTATCACTACCGCAGGCAGCTAAATAAGCTACAAGTTAGTTTTTGCGAGCTCTGCACGGTGTTCACCTAAAGCTACCTGTAGAAGGTTGGTGGTGTTTTCCTGATCCTATCACTACCGCAGGCAGCTAAATAAGCTACAAGTTAGTTTTTTGCGAGCTCTGCACAGTGTTCAGCTAAAGCTACCTGTAGAAGGTTGGTGGTGTTTTCCTGATCTTATCACTACCGCAGGCAGCTAAATAAGCTACAAGTTCGTTTTTTGCGAGCTTGTTTTCATACAACAGGCAGGCAGTTGATTTTGCTAGCTGCAGTATCAGTATATATATATCCCAGCTTAGTGCAGCTACAGGCCATTAGTATGTCTGGAAGGTGAACAAGGAGAGGCAGACAGTCACAAGCCAATAAAAGAGGGCAAGCAGGCTCTGTGTCTAGAGGCAACAGTGCTGGTCGTGGACACAGTGCATCCTCATCAGCACGTGGCCGTGGGACACGCTTGGCCTTTTTTTCGGCAGCTGACCGAGTTGAGCCGCAACATGTGGAAGACTTGGTCGAGTGGATGACCAAGCCGTCCTCATCTACCTCATCCTCTCTCACCCATGCTCAGGGTACTTTGTCTGGCAAAGCAGCTGCCAACGCGGCCTTTTCCCTCGGCTCAATGGCATCAGTGACTCCTTCCCTAGCCCCACCATGTCCTCCTGAGGAGTCCCTTGAACTGTTTGACCACAGTGTTGGGTACATGCTCCAGGAGGATACCCAGCGTTTAGAAGGCTCTGATGATGATACTGAGCTAGATGAAGGCAGTAACGTGAGCACAGACAGAGGGGGTGCCCAAGAAGGACAGCAATCTGGCAGTCATGCTCCCCCTGCTGCAGCATACTGCCAGGTTTGCTCCAGTGATGAGGAGGGAGGGGATGATGAGGTCACTGACTCAACGTGGGTGCTTGATAGGAGAGAGGAGGTGGAGGAGGAGGCACATCACCAACGAGGCAGGATGCCCTCCAGGAGCCAGCTTAAGGGCAGCACACTGACTGCATCACACCCCAAAGCTCCACATGTGTAAGGCGCTGCTATGCTTGACCAGACATATGTTGACCTGCCATGCAGTTCATTGGCAAGTGTATCTAAAAGACCCACACCAAAGAACAAAGAGGACCTCTCCTTGCTCCTCATCAGCTGAGATCTCCAACCCCACTATACCTTCAGTCCTCTCTGAGACCTGCACTGAGAGGAATGAAGGTGTAGAATTAGGTGTGTCACAGCCAAGTACTTGTGGGCAATCTGCTTTCAGTACACCAATGTCAGATTGTACCAGGCAAATTTCCCTGCCCCAGCTGCTGCACCGCCGAAAGAAGTTCACTCCCAGCCATCCACATGCCCAGCGGTTGAATGCTAGCTTGGCAAAATTGCTAGCACTTCAATTGCTGCCTTTTCAGTTGGTAGACTCTGCCCCCTTCCATGAGTTTGTGGAATGTGCGGTTCCTCAGTGGCAGGTACCCAAACACCACTTTTTCTCACGGAAGGCGATTCTGGCTCTCTACCGGCATGTGGAAGGCAATGTCCATGCCTCGCTGGACAGGGCGGTCAGCGGTAAGGTGCATATTACCGCTGACTCATGGTCCAGCAGGCATGGACAGGGACGTTACCTAAGTTTCACCGCGCATTGGGTTATTCTGCTGGCAGCTGGGAAGGATGCAGGACAAGGTGCAGTAGTGTTGGAGGTTGTTCCGCCACCACGCCTCCAAAATGCCACTACTAATGATTGTGACACACCTCTCTCCTCCACCCCCTCCTCTTCTTCTTCCTCCACGGCCTCTTCATGTGCTTTGTCCTCGGAACCAGCGGTGCTCCGTAGCCATTGAAGGGGCTACGCAAGTATGCAGGCCAAAAGATGCCATGCGGTGCTTGAGCTGGGGTGCTTAGGGGACAGGAGCCACACTGGGGCAGAGGTTCTGTCAGCTCTGCAGGGGCAGGTTCAGAGGTGGTTGACGCCACGCCAACTTAAGGCAGGAATGGTGGTTTGCGACAATGGCACCAACCTCCTCTCTGCCCTCCGACAGAGACAAATAATCTATGTGCCCTGTTTGGCTCACGTCCTTAACTTGGTGGTGCAGCGGTTCTTGGGCAGGTACCTGGGCTTACAGGATGTCCTGAGGCAGGCCAGGAAAGTCTGTGTGCATTTCCGCCAGTCATATAATGCCAGTGCTCGGCTGGCAGACCCCCAAAAGGAGTTTAACCTGCCCTAATCTGTGACATGCCCACCAGGTGGAACTCAACGTTGGCCATACTGCAGCAGCTGCACACGCAACAGAGGGCCATCAATGAGTACCTGTGCGACTATGGCACCAGGACAGGGTCAGGGGAGCTTGGTTTTTTTTCCCCACGCCAGTGGGCCATGATCAGGGATGCATGCACTGTCCTGTCACCATTTGAGGAGGCACGGATGGTGAGCAGTGACAGTGCATGCATCAGTGACACTGTCCCCCTTGTCCACCTGTTGGAGCACACGCTGCGTGGAATAATGGACAGGGCACTTGAGGCAGAACAGAGGCAGGAAGAGGAGGACTTCCTTAGTTCTCAAGGCCCCCTTTATCCAGACAGTGTTCCTGCGTGCCTGCCGATCACACAGGAAGAGGAGGAGAAGGAGGAGGAGGAGGATTGTGTCAGTATGGAGGTGGAGCCTGGCACTCAGCATCAGCAGCAGTCTTTAAGTGATCAGTCCCAAGAAACACATGGACTTGTACGTGGCTGGGAGGAGGTGGCTGTGGACCATGTCGTCCTTAGTGACCTAGAGGACTCCGGACCGAATGCCTCAGCAAACCTACGCTGCATGGCCTCCCTGATCCTGCAAAGCCTGCATAAGGATCCTCGTATTCGTGGTATCAAGGAGAAGGACCAATACTGGCTGGCAACCCTCCTTGATCCACATTACAAGGGTAAGGTTGCGGACCTTATCTTGCTGTCGCAGAAGGAGCAGAGGATGAAACATCTTCGGGAGGCCTTGCAGAAAGGTCTGTGCAACACGTTCCCAGAGACTGGGAGGTTACAAACTCCTGTTTCTGGACAACGTGTTGCTGAGGCTTCGGTCAGTCAAAGAAGGGGTGGTGGAGAAGGTGGCCGTCTGACCGATGCGTTCAGACAATTTTTTAGTCCGCAGCCCCAAGGTATGATCGGTTCCAGCAACTATCGCCAGTGTCTGTTTTACATGGTGCAGGAATACCTAGGGGCAAGATCTGACTTGGACACCTTTCCTACTGAAAATCCTCTGGGTTACTGGGTTTTGAGGATGGATCACTGGCCAGAGCTTGCACAGTATGCAATTGAGCTACTGGCCTGTCCTGCATCCAGCGTTCTTTTGGAATGCACATTCAGTGCTGCTGGAGGCTTTGTAACCGATCGCAGGGTGCGTCTGTCCACCGACTCGGTCGATTGACTGACCTTCATAAAAATGAATCAGTCTTGGATCACCACCAGCTACCAAGCACCTGATGCTAATGTAACCAAGTAATTTTTTTTGAAATCTCAGATCCCTTCAAAGACTGCCTATACTGATGCTGAGTGACTATCCTGAGTAATTATCCTCTTCCTCCTCAATGAGCATGCTGATAGCTTGTAAGAACATTTTTGGTTCTGGGCGCCGCCACCAGTGCCTAAGGCCCAATTTTTCAGCCCCTGTTTAACAGGGGCGTGTAATTACAATTTTTGATGCAATACTTTGCAGCAGGGCTCGTTCCTGCGTTCCAACTAGAGTATCTGTGAGGGGTTGCAGTGTTGTGGCACCAGCACCAGTGCCTAAGGCCTAATTTTTCAGCCCCTGTTTAACAGGGGCTTGTAATTACAATTTTTGATGCAATACTTTGCAGCAGGGCTCGTCTCTGCGTTCCAACTAGAGTATCTGTGAGGGGTTGCAGTGTTGTGGCACCAGCACCAGTGCCTAAGGCCCAATTTTTCAGCCCCTGTTTAACAGGGGCGTGTAATTACAATTTTTGATGCAATACTTTGCAGCAGGCTCGTCCCTGCGTTCCAACTAGAGTATCTGTGAGGGGTTGCAGTGTTGTGGCACCAGCACCAGTGCCTAAGGCCTAATTTTTCAGCCCCTGTTTAACAGGGGCATGTAATTACAATTTTTGATGCAATACTTTGCAGCAGGGCTCATTTCTGCATTACAACTAGAGTATCTGTGAGGGGTTGCAGTGTTGTGGCACCAGCACCAGTGCCTAAGGCCCAATTTTTCAGCCCCTGTTTAACGGGGGCGTGTAATTATAATTTTTGATGCAACACTTTGCAGCAGCGCTCATTCCTGCGTTCCAACTAGAGTATCTGTGAGGGGTTGCAGTGTTGTGGCACCAGCACCAGTGCCTAAGGCCCAATTTTTCAGCCCCTGTTCAACAGGGGCATGTAATTACAATTCTTGATCTAATATTTCACAGCAGGGCCCGTTTCTGCACCCACCAAGAGCGAGTGAGGACTTACAGTGTTGTGGCACCAGCACCACCACCACTACCAAAGGCCCAATTTTTCTGCCCCTGTTCAACAGGGGCATGTAATTACAATTCTTGATCTATTATTTCACCGCAGGGCCCTGTGAGGGCTTACAGTGTTGTGGCCACAACAACACCTAAGGCCCAAATTTCTGCTGAGTATATAGGGCAGGCCCTTACTTTCAAACATCCAATTTACAAATGACTCCTACTTGCAAATGGAAGGAGACAACAGGAAGTGAGATGAAATCTACCCCTAGGAAGGGAAATTCTCTCCTGTAAGAGTTAATATGGGAAAAACGTGACTCCTTTCCACTGATGCTTTATCACCAATCCTTGTTTCACAAAAAAACCCAAATTTTCAAAAAACATTTGTCATTGGGACAAAAAGTGAGGTGAAATCTTCTCAAGAGGAGCACAGACAGCAAAACAAATGTCACAGGGGTGATAACCCTTCCCTATGTTTTCCAAAAAGCTTAAAATAGATTTTTTGGCTGGAGCTAAACACGTTCAAAATGTACCAGTTCAAAATTACAAAAAGATTCTACTTAACAACAAACCTACATTCCCTGTCTTGTTTGCACCGCCTGTATACTGCTGTTCAGAGTACAGAGCCTGTATACTGCTGTTTCCTTTTTTAATTTGGGTGCGTGGTTCCCCTTAATATCCATACAAGACCCAAAGGCCGGTAATGGACTGGGGGGTACCCATGCCGTTTGTCTCACTGATTTTCATCCATATTGCCAGGACCCTACATTACATTAAAGCCGCAAGCAGTTTTAAATGACTTTTTTTCCTTTAAAAATGACATTTTGTGCAGAGACTGTTCTAAGCACGGGAAACACGCGCCATTTTACAGGCATACTATAGACACCCCCCAGGTACAATATTTAAAGGAATATTTCACTTTTCTTTTTTTTTTTTTACTTTAAGCATCATTAAAATCACTGTTCCCGAAAAAACGGCCATTTTTAAAACTTTTTTTTGCATCGATACATGTCCCCTGGGGCAGGACCCGGGTCCCCAAACCCTTTTTAGGACAATACCATGCAAATTAGCCTTTAAAATGAGCACTTTTGATTTTGAACATTCGAGTCCCATAGACGTCAATGGGGTTCCAACGTTCGTGCAAATTTTCGGTCCATTCGCAGGTTCTAGTGCAAACCTAACTGGGGGGTGTTCGGCTCATCCCTATTGTTAATGCATGTAATGCATTAATGGAAAAAAAAAATCATCCTTTTCAGCACCATGAATAAATTGTTTTGAGTCCCGAAAATGTCCTGATTGGGGCAAATTTTACAGCACTGTGGGGGTTATTTACTAAAGTAAAATCCACTTTGCACTACTGCAAAGTGCACTAAAAGTGCACTTGTAGTGCAGTGTGGATTTGCCTTGGCTAAATAACCCTCATTGTCACTGTGAACACCAACTTACTCCAAAAACTAGTAGCAAACTTGAGCATTGAAAGAAGAAGCCACACATTGTTGAGTAGAAAACATTTTACTCAAAGCACATTCACATGTGCATTATAAAAGGGTTTTTTAACAAACCAACATCTTTGGTGTATATATTTTTTGTTGACATTAGAAATATCCTTTTTTTGGTTAAACAGGCATGTTTCAAACCATAACATACACAACTCATGAACTTACAAAGTTCAACTTTGAAAAAGTGAAGGCAATATCAGACATTAGTATGTCAAAACTGTGTTGATCTTTCCTTCATCAGATGGGGTGATGTCACCCCTGTAAAAGCCACATTTTGAAGCTGTATACAAATTGAAACTCAAAATGGGGATTTCCCTCCTGATCCTATGCCTAATGTCAATATGTGCTAGCTCCCATCATGGGGGATCAATGGATGTTTTTTGGGGGTGCAACCCCTTCCTCTCACCTACTTGAGTTGCGAGGAAGGGGTTGCACCCACAAAACGCATACCTTGTTATCCCGTGATGGCTGATAGCACATGTTGACACACTGGGAGAGATTTACTAAAACTGGAGCGCTCACAATCTGGTGCAGCTGTGCATGGTAGCCAATCAACTTCTAACCTCAGTTTGTTCAATGAAGCTTTGGCAATATAACCTGGAAGCTGATAGGTTTCTCTGCAGAAGTGAGCCTAATTTTGTACTCTCCAGCTTTAGTAAATAAACCCCACTGTGTGGATCTTCAAAATTTGGCTTTTGAAATACTTTAAAACTTGATTTAAAATACAAAATTAGACAAAACGGTACAATTTTTGTGTGTTTTAGATTCTGCCTAAAACATCAATGATGTTCTTCATTTTTTGTTGAACATCATTGATGTTTTCCTTTAACTTGTCTAAATCCCGATTGCACCCCCTTATCTCCCCGATGAGGATCTGGGCACTTGCACTTGTGAAATGAGACTCTTCTTCTACAACATCCACATCACCTTAAAAAAAAAAAAACAGACCATGTATTATAAATAGGGATGGACCGAACACCCCCCTGTTCGGTTCGCATCCAGAACATGTGAACAGGCAAAAAATTTGTTCAAACACACGAGCACCATTAAAGTCTATGGGAAACGAACATGAAAAATCAAAAGTGTTTATTTCAAAGGTTAATATGCAAGTTATTGTCATAAAAAGTGTCTGGGGACCCGGGTCCTGCCCCAAGGGACATGTATCAATGCAAAAAAAAAGTTTTAAAAACGTCCGTCTTTTCGGGAGCAGTGATTTTAATAATGCTTAAAGTGAAACAATAAAAGTGAAATATTCCTTTAAATTTCGTACCTGGGGGGTGTCTATAGTATGCCTGTAAAGTAGCGCATGTTTCCCGTGTTTATAACAGTTCGAGAGCAAAAGGACATTTCTAAAGGAAAAAAAAGTCATTTAAAAGTGCTAGTGCTAGTGCCGGCTATTAATGAATTGTCAGTACCAACAATACACATAAAAGTCATTGGTATGGATTTTAAGGGGAACTCCGTGCTAAAATTTTTTTAAAAAATGGCATGGGGTTCCCCCAAAAATCCACACCAGACCCAGGCCGCATCATAGGCTGGGTGCCTCCGGTGGAGGCAGGATCCTGTGCGTGTTCCTCGCTGAAGTCGCTGGAGATCATCCATCGCTGGAGATCAGCCATCGGTGGAGATTGAGAATTGGATTACATCGCTGGAGTAGGAGCATGGAATAAAGGACTTGTCCCAAGCTGTCTCCTGTGGTTTTTTTAACACATTTTGACACTTTCTTTTTGTGAAATGGTAGGGGTACAATGTACCCCTTACCAATTCACATGGGGGGCCAGGATCGGGGTGTTCCCTTAGTTAAAGGGGGCTTCCAGATTCTGATAAGCCCCCACTCGCAGACCCCCACAACCACCGGGCAAGGGTTGTGGGGATGAGGCCCCTGTCCCCATCAACATGGGGATATCCTCCCCATGTTGAGGGCATATGGCCTTGTACGGTTCAGGAGAGAGCGCCCCCCTCTTTTCCTGCGGCCTGCCAGGTTGCATGCTCAGATAAGGATCTGGTGTGGATTTTTGCGGGAACCCTACGTCATTTTTTTTATTTTGGCGTGGAGTTCCCCTAATATCCATACCAGACCTGAAGGGCCTTGTAATGGAATTTTGGGGGTCCCCCACACATTTTATTTTTTATTTTTCAATGACTTTCAATGACTTTTATTGTGTATTGTCGGGACCAACAATTCATTAATAGCCGACACTAGTGCTAGCACTTTTAAATGACTTTTTTTTCCTTTAGAAATGTCATTTTGCTCTCGGACTGTTATAAACACGGGAAATATGCGCTACTTTACAGGCTCTATTGCCAATTATATTACTATGTTTACTACTTTGATTTGTTACTATGCATGTACTTTTCTACACATTATGTTCAGGCCCTGTGCACGCTCATTGTACATTATATATGACGAATTATGTGTTCTAATGTTGTCTAAATAAAATCTTTATACTGCTTATATACCTCCACTATCCATTTGCTTCATTTAAAGTCCCACCTTCCAATTTAGTTTGATTAGATTTCGGGATGGAGGCACCTGAGGGTGCTTCATTTAAAGTCCCAACCCCCCCTCTATATACATATATACAGATGGAAGCAGGTGGATATATGGGATTGGCAGTGTTCCCCTGCCATCCCTGTGTGAGGTTTGTCCTCACTTATAGGGTACCTTATGTTAAGGTTTACATATTGACATTATAAACATTCATTTACACTGTTTCTCTATGTTTATGCCTTCGAGCTCTGCATTTGGTGTTCCTGTGCTGGTTAGATGTTCCCACGTGAACTGTACTTGTCATTATTCAGATATCCGATGCATTCTCCCGATCTAGCCAGTTCTATGCTTGTGTGGATGGTTTGGTGCTTGGTTGCTGCTGTGGCCTGTCTTTACCGCGGGAGCTGCGATGCGCTCAGCAGCCCCCCCCACTCCTCCCCGGGTGTCTAGGAGCATCAGGCAGGTGCCCCTCGGCGCATCGGCGCCACGCTTGTCACCTTGCGCGTGACGGCTGAGGCGTTGTGCGTGTGACGTCAGTCATGACGCCATTGCGCCTACGCTCAGCCATAACATCTCGAATATCTACATGGGGGAGTTCCCGCGCCTGTTACCGAGTACTTACTCTGTTCAGGTGCGGTATTTTCCTTCCTCCCCCTCTCATTGGCTCACTGTGTGGCGTTGGCGGCATATTAGTCAACACCCCATTGAAGCGAGCTGCTCTGTTTGACCAGTCTCCCTCTTGGGCCATTGCACACCAGCCATTTTGTTTGCTGGTGGTGCTGTGATGCAGCGATGGGGTTAGTTCTTTTTTCCTTTTCCTCCTTTGTTCTGTTCCTGATCCATACTCTTTTCAGTTCCTCCTTGGTGGTGCAGCTCTTCATTTCTATATTCGGCCTATGCCTCCTACTCGATATTTATATCTTTTAGCCCTTTATATCCTTTTAGAATTATATCATTATCTACCACTCACAGACATAGGCCCTTTAATAACCCCTGGCACCATGCTATTTTACTATCACTCCCCTGGAACTACACTGGGTCCACTATTATTAATATTATCATTATTTATAATATATTATTGCCATAACTATACATTTAATTAATATTGTTTTCCCAGGTACACCCACTCTATGGAATACACATTATTACTTTTTGGTATATGGTTACACCAGCTATACCCTTTATGTCCCCATACCATCTGACGCTACACCTTTGTACTATGCCGCCTCAGCTCCCGTGGGAGAGTTTCTCGGCTGACCCTGCACCGGCTGCCCCGCATTGCTTTTACTGTCTGGTTGGGTGAGTGCGGTTGGCTAACCACTTTTACACATCTACAATGTAATATGCCAGCTTTTTCGAGAGTACGGTTCACTATATGTTTATATATACTCTATAGGTATATTTACCGCATCTGCTCCTGACGAGTGGAACAACCCACGAAACACGTCGAGCTATTTGATGCTACAGTTATACTCTACATGGACTGATACTGATTTACTTACAACCATCCTACTCTATGATTTGTTTGTATACTCTTGGATGAATGTAGACATACCATGTGGATACATGCACCGGAACCGGGACTATTGCCAATTATATTACTATGTTTACTACTTTGATTTGTTGCTATGCATGTACTTTTCTACACACTATGTTCAGGCCCTGTGCACGCTCATTGTACATTATATATGACGAATTATGTGTTCTAATGTTGTCTAAATAAAATCTTTATACTGCTTATATACCTCCACTATCCATTTGCTTCATTTAAAGTCCCAACTCCCTATTTAGCTTTATTCGATTTTGGGATGGAGGCACCTGAGGGTGCTTCATTTAAAGTCCCAAAACCCCCCTCTATATAAAAAAAACTAAAACTATGTCCCTTTTTCATACACAGGAAAGCCTCAGCCAGGAGGTGGTGGGGGTAAGTGGCAGCCAGGAGGTGGCCGGGCCCAGTAGCCTGACCAAATCCCAGGTCCCTCCCCTCTGCCTTCCAAATAAAAGGCCCAGGAAGGGGAGTAACATGGAGGAGGCAGCACTTGGTTAATTCGGTGGGCTAATGCGGCGCTCAGAACCCCCCCAATCTTCAAGAGGCCTATGCCTGCATGACAGCCTGCAAAATTCAGGAAATGGAGGAGTGCCAATGCCTCTTGAGGAAGTGATTTATCTGGCCCTAAATAGGGGGTTGAGGGGTGAACTCACAAGCAAAACCCACCTGTGTGAGTTGGACCATCCTCCTCCTCCTCCTCCACCTCCTGCCACAACTCCAACACCAGAGCCACAGCCTGGAAGCAAGCATGGAAGCAATCGTGGAAGGAAGACAAGAGAGTGATGGCCTGGGTTCAGTCTGGTCTGACAAAAGATGCAGGCTGTGGTATGACCACAGCCTGGGGACATATGTCATCTGCTGCTGTTCATAATCTCTCGGAGTCCTAGACCGGATTGTGCTCACTATTATATGGACTCCTCAGGCTACCAATTTCGCCTGTAAAATAGTTGATGTGTGCCCTGGGGTACAAAGGCTTCGCCAATTTCACCAGTTTATCCAGTGTTGCCTTCCTCTTTATTTTGTTATGACCCATAATAAATGTCTATTTTTTTCACAAATACTTGCCTATGTGTTTTACTTCAAAAAGGACAGTTTGTGAGTAGGCAGGTAAATTTCAAAAATACTATGTCAAATTAACAAGGGACACCAACACCAAACAACCTCCTTGAGGTTAAAAAATACAAGATAATAATGGTGTTATAGTAACTTGACACACAAAACAACAAAAAATATTATGGAGATCACTAGAAAAAAATAATAATAAAAAAAACAGGAGATCTTGATAAAAAAATAAATAAAAAAAGATCACTATAAAAATAAATTAAAAACATTATTATGGAGATCTGATGAAAAAAATAAAAAAAAATATTCAGGAGATCACGAGAAATAATAAAGAAATCAGTTTGTCAGAACTCGTGTGAATATCAGCAGCAAGACAACTTCATTATTCTAGCATTATAAAGAAGAAGAGAATGCACTGCATTAAAAGATTAAAACATTTTCAGCGTGACGAATGTGCTATCTCCATTCCGAATGCTAGATTTACCAGACCAAGCGCTTCCTTCTCGTACTTGATTCAGAGCATGCGTGGAATTTTGTGCGTCGGAATTGTCTACACACGCTCGGAATTTATGAGAACGGATTTTGTTGTCGGAAAATTTGAGCTCCAGCTCTCTAATTTTTATTGTCGGAAATTCCGACAGCAAATGTCCGATGGAGCCTACACAAACAAGCTCCCATCGAACATATGTTGATGGAAATTCCGAGCATGTGTACGCGGCATAACCCTAACGAAAAACAAAAATTAATAATAATAATTAAGAAAATAAAAGCTAAGGAAAAAGCTAAAAAAGCTGAAATACTGTACCTAACAACAAATAATGCAACAGATGATAGTTTTCTTTATTGTCGTGCATAAAAACATGCCACAATCGTGCATAAAACACACAAAAAAAGCTGGAAAAATGCTCAAATACACTACACTCAGGTGTGAATGCAGCCTAATGCACTGGAATAAACTTCACAGTATTATTAAATTTTTGCTTGATTTTGAATAATACTATTTAGGTTGGATGTACTTCTTAGCTACTGTCTCATATGCAATGTAAGTGCGATTTGGGCATGTATATAGGAAGCATATGAAGCATGATGATTTAAGGAGTATGAATGCAAAAAGATTGATAAAGGGGACTATGACAGGGATTAGTGGGCAGAGACATATCAATAAAGCATTTCATTAGAATAAGATCCATGACTTTTTGAAAGATAAGGCGATACCTGTGTAGAAGGAAAGTTTATAAAGTTTAATCCTTGTGTGATGTGGGGACTCTAACTAAAGCCTCGTACACACGATCAGATTTTTCGACGGGAAATGTGTGATGACAGGCTGTTGGCGGAAAATCCAACCGTGTGTATGCTCCATCGCACAATTGTTGTCGGATTTTCCGTGGACAAATGTTGAATAGCAGGTTTTAAAATTTTCCACGGACAAATGTCTGTTGTCGGATTTTCTGAGCGTGTGTACACAAGTCCGTCAGACAAAAGTCCAAAGTACAAACACGCATGCTCGGAAGCAAGGGCGAGCCAGAAGTGGTCGGTCTTGTAAACTAGTGTTGGTAATGGAGAATTAACATTCGTGATGTGGCAAATTATGAAATCTTGAAATACAGCGTGCATTCTCTTCTTCTTTAATGGGATAATAATGAAGCTGCTTTTGCTGGTGATACTGATGGAGTTATTGCAAACAAATTTCCAAAGGCTTTTTATTTTCTAGTGATATCAATAATATTATTGTGCTTTTTTTTGGGGGGGGGGGGGGCAAGTTGCCACAACACCATTATCCCGTAGTTTTTAAGAGCAAATATACAACTATGTTGGTGTCCCTTGTCAGTTTTACATTGTATTTTTTTAAATGTAACTGCCTACTCCCAAACTGTCATTTGAAGTAAAACACATAGCCAAGTATTATTCTACACATTTTTTTTATTGTAAATTAAAAAAAGAAATCAAATAAAATTAGACATGCTATCTGCCAATAGAACTTAACCAAAAAGTGCATTCTATGCATCCAAAAATATAGAAAATATACCAAATCAAATCATTAATCAACCAAAAAAATAATGTCAAAGCAATAACTGCAAGGCCAATAATAAATAACATGTTATCTCCTACGATTCCACAACATGTCTGGTTGACGAACGGCTGTTCAGAAATAAACTGAAAAGCGTGAAATGAAAAACGTAAATCAACACTCAACGAACTTCTACTAACACGAAACTAGCAGAAGGAGCCCAAAGGGTGGCCCTAAAGAGCTGAAAAACAACGTAGTACGTCACTACGTTCGTATTTGTTGGCCGACTATTCCTTACCGTTTGTATGCAAGACAAGTTTGGGCCAACGACCTTCGGACAAAAGTCCACGGTTTTGTTGGCCAACAATCTGATCGTGTGTACGAGGCTTGAATGGTAGAAATGTTTTCCCAACAGCTCCATGAAAACCTACCACTGGGTATACCCTGCCCATAACCCTAATTAGAGGACCTAACTAATAAATTTGACTCCCTCCCTCAGGCCGACGTTCCTTTTTTTTTTTTACTTCTTACCTCGTAGGACCAAGCAGCACCCCTTACCTGGCTGCAATAAACCTGTTGCTCCCCAGGTGCAGACCCCGCTGTACGGAGCCTTAAATAGGATTCTTGAGTGAGTGTTGTGACTGGCATTTGGGATTGATGCCCTGCTAAATGCATGGCTGTTTCCAAGGGTGGCACCATGGCTGTGCAGGTGTCTGGTATGTAAATTTGACATGATTATAATGCCTTTTTATTTATCCGTGATGCATGCTGCATCTTACTTCATTCGGTAGTATTTCTCTAGGTTGAATGGATCCCCGTATGGCAGCTGGGATACTTTTTGAGCTCCACAGCAGCTTGGGGTGGAATAAAGGCACCTGCATGTGGGCTGTTTGAATTGTAACTCCCCTTTTGTTTAACCACGTAACCTCCGGAAGATTCCCCCCCTTTTTCTTTTCAGGCCATTTTTGGCAATACGGCACTGCATTATTTGACCTGACAATTGCGTGTGCGACAATGTACACAAATAACATTTCTGTCCATTTTTTTTGGCTTTTTATTTGTGATTAGGGATGAGCTTCGTGTTCGAGTCGACTGCATGTTCGACTTGAACATCGTGTGTTCAGCCATTCGCCGAATTACGAATGTTATGAGCCGTTCGCGCCAAATTCGAGTGGCGCGTCACGGTCCATAATTCATTGCGGCATCGCAGTGCATTGCTGGCTGATGATTGGCCAAACATGCACTATGACCTACATGCTTGGCCAATCACAGCGCCGTGTGTACTGAAAGCCGTAATTGGCCAAAGCCAGGGAGGCTTTGGCCAATTGTGGCTCAGGGGGTTTAGTACACGCCCCACACTATATAAGGCCACCTGCGTGGCGGCCTTGTGTAGTGTGTTGCGGCGGAGAGAGATAGATAGACAGAGAGACAGTGCCATTTGATTTAAGTTAGATAGAGTAGGCAGGTCGAGTCAGTTAGCTGCACTTACAGTGTATTGTGTATATATATAAATCCCAGGTGTTGTATATATATATATATATATATATATATATATATATATATCTACACTCTATTCAGTTTAGCTAGATCCATTCCAGTTATTCTCTTCCTAATATACTGACAGGCAGGCAGGTGTTTTTACAGTATTTCCAGTTACTGCACCTACAGTATAGCTACCTGAAGCCAAGTGCTTGTGTGCTTCTTCTGATCCTATTAATAGCACAGGCAGGCTCTTAAAGTATTTCCAGTTAGTGTACTGTGTAACCCTGCACAGTTGCACCTACAGTATAGCTACCTGAACCCAAGTGCTTGTGTGCTTCTTCTGATCCTATTATTAGCACAGACAGGCTCTTGAAGTATTTCCAGTTAGTGTACTGTGTACCCTGCACAGTTTCACCTACAGTATAGCTACCTAAGGTCAAGTGCTTTTGTGCTTCTTCTGATCCTATTAATAGCACAGGCAGGCTCTTGAAGTATTTCCAGTTAGTGTACTGAGTACCCTGCACAGCTGCACCTACAGTATAGCTACCTGAACCCAAGTGCTTGTGTGCTTCTTCTGATCCTATTAATAGCACAGCCAGGCTCTTGAAGTATTTCCAGTTAGTGTACTGTGTAACCCTGCACAGTTGCACCTACAGTATAGCAACCTGAACCCAAGTGCTTGTGTGCTTCTTCTGATCCTATTAATAGCACAGGCTGGCTCTTGAAGTATTTCCAGTTAGTGTACTGTGTAACTCTGCACAGTTGCAGCTACAGTATAGCTACCTGAAGCCAAGTGCTTGTGTGCTTCTTCTGATCCTCTTAATAACACAGGCAGACTCTTGAAGTATTTCCAGTTAGTGTACTGTGTACCCTGCACAGTTGCACCTACATTATAGCTACCCGAAGCCAGGTGCTTGTGTGCTTTTTCTGATCCTATTAATATCACAGGCAGGCTCTTGAAGTATTTCCAGTTAGTGTACTGTGTACCCTGCACAGTTGCACCTACAGTATAGCTACCTGAACCCAAGTGCTTGTGTGCTTCTTCTGATCCTATTAATAGCACAGGCTGGATCCTGAAGTATTTCCAGTTAGTGTACTGTGTAACCCTGCACAGTTGCAGCTACAGTATAGCTACCTGAAGCCAAGTGCTTGTGTGCTTCTTCTGATCCTATTAATAGCACAGGCTGGCTCTTGAAGTATTTCCAGTTAGTGTACTGTGTAACCCTGCACAGTTGCAGCTACAGTATAGCTACCTGAAGCCAAGTGCTTGTGTGCTTCTTCTGATCCTATTAATAACACAGGCAGGCTCTTGAAGTATTTTCAGTTAGTGTACTGTGTACCCTGCACAGTTGCACCTACAGTATAGCTACCTGAACCCAGGTGCTTGTGTGCTTCTTCTGATCCTATTAATAGCACAGGCAGGCTCTTGAAGTATTTCCAGTTAGTGTTCTGTGTAACCCTGCACAGTTGCACCTACAGTATAGCTACCTGAAGCCAAGTGTTTATGTGCTTCTTCTGATCCTATTATTAGCACAGACAGGCTCTTGAAGTATTTCCAGTTAGTGTACTGTGTACCCTGCAAAGTTTCATATACAGTATAGCTACCTAAGGTCAGGTGCTTTTGTGCTTCTTCTGATCCTATTAATAGCACAGGCAGGCTCTTGAAGTATTTACAGTTAGTGTACTGTGTAACCCTGCACAGTTGCACCAAGAGTATAGCTACCTGAAGCCAGGTGCTTGTGTGCTTCTTCTGATCCTATTAATACCACAGGCAGGCTCTTGAAGTATTTCCAATTAGTGTACTGTGTAACCCTGCACAGTTGCACCTACAGTATAGCTACCTGAATCCAGGTGCATGTGTGCTTATGCTGATCCTATTAATAACACAGGCAGGCTCTTGAAGTATTTACAGTTAGTGTACTATGTAACCCTGCACAGTTGCACCAACAGTATAGCTACCTGAAGCCAAGTGCTTGTGTGCTTTTCTGATCGTATTAATAGCACAGGCAGGCTATTGTAATATTTCCAGTTAGTGTACTGTGTACCTTGCACAGTTGCACCTACAGTATAGCTACCTGAAGCCAGGTGATTGTGTGCTTCTTCTGATCCTATGAATAGCACAGGCAGGCTCTTGAACTATTTCCAGTTAGTGTACTGTGTAACCCTGCACAGTTGCACCTACAGTATAGCTACCTGAAGCCAAGTGTTTGTGTGCTTCTTCTGATCCTAGTAATAGCACAGCCAGGCTCTTGAAGTATTTCCAGTTAGTGTACTGTGTAACCCTGCACAGTTGCAGCTACAGTATAGCTACCTGAAGCCAAGTGCTTGTGTGCTTCTTCTGATCCTATTAATAACACAGGCAGGCTCTTGAAGTATTTCCAGTTAGTCTACTGTGTACCCTGCACAGTTGCACCTACATTATAGCTACCTGAAGCCAGGTGCTTGTGTGCTTCTTCTGATCCTATTAATAGCACAGGCAGGCACTTGAAGTATTTCCAGTTAGTGTACTGTGTACCCTGCACAGTTACACCTACAGTATAGCTACCTGAAGCCAGGTGCTTGTGTGCTTCTTCTGATCCTATTATTAGCACAGACAGGCTCTTGAAGTATTTCCAGTTAGTGTACTGTGTACCCTGCACAGTTGCACCTACAGTATAGCTACCTAAGGTCAGGTGCCTTTGTGCTTCTTCTGATCCTATTAATAACACAGGCAGGCTCTTGAAGTATTTACAGTTAGTGTACTGTGTAACCCTGCACAGTTGCACCTACAGTATAGCTACCTGAAGCCAGGTGCTTGTGTGCTTCTTCTGATCCTATTAATAGCACAGGCAGGCACTTGAAGTATTTCCAGTTAGTTTACTGTGTAACCCTGCACAGTTGCACCTACAGCATAGCTACCTGAAGCCAAGTGCTTGTGTGCTTCTTCTGATCCTATTAATAGCACAGGCAGGCTCTTGAAGTATTTCCAATTAGTGTACTGTGTAACCCTGCACAGTTGCACCTACAGTATAGCTACCTGAAGCCAGATGCTTGTGTGCTTCTTCTGATCCTATTAATAGCACAGGCAGGCTCTTGAAGTATTTACAGTTAGTGTACTGTGTACCCTGTACAGTTGCACCTACAATATAGCTACCTGAAGCCAAATGCTTGTGTGCTTCTTCTGATCCTATTAATAGCACAGGCAGGCACTTGAAGTATTTCCAGTTAGTTTACTGTGTAACCCTGCACAGTTGCACCTACAGTATAGCTACCTGAAGCCAGGTGCTTGCGTGCTTCTTCTGATCCTATTAATAGCACAGGCAGGCACTTGAAGTATTTCCAGTTAGTGTACTGTGTACCCTGCACAGTTACACCTACAGTATAGCTACCTGAAGCCAGGTGCTTGTGTGCTTCTTCTGATCCTATTAATAGCACAGGCAGGCACTTGAAGTATTTCCAGTTAGTTTACTGTGTAACCCTGCACAGTTGCACCAACAGTATAGCTACCTGAAGCCAAGTGCTTGTGTACTTCTGATTCTATTAATAGCACAGGCAGGCTCTTGAAGTATTTCCAATTAGTGTACTGTGTAACCCTGCACAGTTGCACCTACAGTATAGCTACCTGAAGCCAGGTGCTTGTGTGCTTCTGCTGATCCTATTAATAACACAGGCAGGCTCTTGAAGTATTTACAGTTAGTGTACTATGTAACCCTGCACAGTTGCACCAACAGTATAGTTACCTGAAGCCAAGTGCTTGTGTGCTTTTCTGATCTTATTAATAGCACAGGCAGGCTATTGTAGTATTTCCAGTTAGTGTACTGTGTACCCTGCACAGTTGCACCTACAGTATAGCTACCTGAAGCCAGGTGCTTGTGTGCTTCTTCTGATCCTATTAGTAGCACAGGCAGGCTCTTGAAGTATTTCCAGTTAGTGTACTGTGTAACCCTGCACAGTTGCACCTACAGTATAGCTACCTGAAGCCAAGTGTTTGTGTGCTTCTTCTGATCCTATTAATAGCACAGCCAGGCTCTTGAAGTATTTCCAGTTAGTGTACTGTGTACCCTGCACAGTTACACCTACAGTATAGCTACCTGAAGCCAGGTGCTTGTGTGCTTCTTCTGATCCAATTATTAGCACAGGCAGGCACTTGAAGTATTTCCAGTTAGTTTACTGTGTAACCCTGCACAGTTGCACCTACAGTATAGCTACCTGAAGCCAATTGCTTGTGTGCTTCTTCTGATCATATTAATAACACAGGCAGGCTCTTGAAGTATTTCCAATTAGTGTACTGTGTAACCCTGCACAGTTGCACCTACAGTATAGCTACCTGAAGCCAGGTGCTTGTGTGCTTCTTCTGATCCTATTAATAGCACAGGCAGGCTCTTGAAGTATTTACAGTTAGTGTACTGTGTACCCTGCACAGTTGCACCTACAATATAGCTACCTGAAGCTAAATGCATGTGTGCTTCTTCTGATCCTATTAATAGCACAGGCAGACTCTTGAAGTATTTTCAGTTAGTGTACTGTGTACCCTGCACAGTTGCACCAACAGTATGGCTACCTGAAGCCAAGTGCTTGTGTACTTCTGATTCTATTAATAACACAGGCAGGCTCATGAAGTATTTCCAATTAGTGTACTGTGTAACCCTGCACAGTTGCACCTACAGTATAGCTACCTGAAGCCAGGTGCTTGTGTGCTTCTTCTGATCCTATTAATAACACAGGCAGGCTCTTGAAGTATTTACACTTAGTGTACTATGTAACCCTGCACAGTTGCACCAACAGTATAGCTACCTGAAGCCAAGTGCTTGTGTGCTTTTCTGATCCTATTAATAGCACAGACAGGCTATTGTAGTATTTCCAGTTAGTGTACTGTGTAACCCTGCACAGTTGCACCTAGAGTATAGCTACCTGAAGCCAAGTGTTTGTGTGCTTCTTCTGATCCTATTATTAGCACAGACAGGCTCTTGAAGTATTTCCAGTTAGTGTACTGTGTACCCTGCAAAGTTGCACCTACTGTATAGCTACCTAAGGTCAGGTGCTTTTGTGCTTCTTCTGATCCTATTAATAGCACAGGCAGGCTCTTGAAGTATTTACAGTTAGTGTACTGTGTAACCCTGCACAGTTGCACCAAGAATATAGCTACCTGAAGCCAGGTGCTTGTGTGCTTATTCTGATCCTATTAATAGCACAGGCAGGCACTTGAAGTATTTCCAGTTAGTGTACTGTGTACCCTGCACAGTTGCACCTACAGCATAGCTACCTGAAGCCAGGTGCTTGTGTGCTTCTTCTGATCCTATTAATAGCACAGGCAGGCACTTGAAGTATTTCCAGTTAGTTTACTGTGTAACCCTGCACAGTTGCACCTACAGTATAGCTACCTGAAGCCAAGTGCTTGTGTGCTTCTTCTGATCCTATTAATAGCACAGGCAGGCTCTTGAAGTATTTCCAATTAGTGTACTGTGTAACCCTGCACAGTTGCACCTACAGTATAGCTACCTGAAGCCAGGTGCTTGTGTGTTTCTTCTGATCCTATTAATAGCACAGGCAGGCTCTTGAAGTATTTACAGTTAGTGTACTGTGTACCCTGCACTGTTGCACCTACAATATAGCTACCTGAAGCCAAATGCTTGTGTGCTTCTTCTGATCCTATTAATAGCACAGGCAGACTCTTGAAGTATTTTCAGTTAGTGTACTGTGTACCCTGCACAGTTGCACCAACAGTATAGCTACCTGAAGCCAAGTGCTTGTGTACTTCTGATTCTATTAATAGCACAGGCAGGCTCTTGAAGTATTTCCAATTAGTGTACTGTGTAACCCTGCACAGTTGCACCTACAGTATAGCTATCTGAAGCCAGGTGCATGTGTGCTTCTGCTGAACCTATTAATAACACAGGCAGGCTCTTGAAGTATTTACAGTTAGTGTACTATGTAACCCTGCACAGTTGCACCAACAGTATAGCTACCTGAAGCCAAGTGCTTGTGTGCTTTTCTGATCTTATTAATAGCACAGGCAGGCTATTGTAGTATTTCCAGTTAGTGTACTGTGTACCCTGCACAGTTGCACCTACAGTATAGCTACCTGAAGCCAGGTGCTTGTGTGCTTCTTCTGATCCTATTAACAGCACAGGCAGGCTCTTGAAGTATTTCCAGTTAGTGTACTGTGTAACCCTGCACAGTTGCACCTACAGTATAGCTACCTGAAGCCAAGTGTTTGTGTGCTTCTTCTGATCCTATTAATAGCACAGCCAGGCTCTTGAAGTTTTTCCAGTTAGTGTACTGTGTAACCCTGCACAGTTGCAGCTACAGTATAGATACCTGAAGCCAAGTGCTTGTGTGCTTCTTCTGATCCTATTAATAGCACAGGCAGGCTCTTGAAGTATTTCCAGTTAGTGTACTGTGTAACCCTGCACAGTTGCACCTACAGTATATCTACCTGAAGCCAAGTGTTTGTGTGCTTCTTCTGATCCTATTAATAGCACAGCCAGGCTCTTGAAGTATTTCCAGTTAGTGTACTGTGTAACCCTGCACAGTTGCAGCTACAGTATAGCTACCTGAAGCCAAGTGCTTGTGTGCTTCTTCTGATCCTATTAATAACACAGGCAGGCTCTTGAAGTATTTCCAGTTAGTCTACTGTGTACCCTACACAGTTGCACCTACAGTATAGCTACCTGAACCCAGGTGCTTGTGTGCTTCTTCTGATCCTATTAATAGCACAGGCAGGCTCTTGAAGTATTTCCAGTTAGTGTACTGTGTAACCCTGCACAGTTGCACCTACAGTATAGCTACCTGAAGCCAAGTGTTTGTGTGCTTCTTCTGATCCTATTATTAGCACAGACAGGCTCTTGAAGTATTTCCAGTTAGTGTACTGTGTACCCTGCAAAGTTGCACCTACAGTATAGCTACCTAAGGTCAGGTGCTTTTGTGCTTCTTCTGATCCTATTAATAGCACAGGCAGGCTCTTGAAGTATTTACAATTAGTGTACTGTGTAACCCTGCACAGTTGCACCAACAGTATAGCTACCTGAAGCCATGTGCTTGTGTGCTTCTTCTGATCCTATTAATAGCACAGGCAGGCTCTTGAAGTATTTCCAGTTAGTGTACTGTGTACCCTGCACAGTTGCACCTACAGTATAGCTACCTGAAGCCAGGTGCTTGTGTGCTTTTTCTGATCCTATTAATAGCACAGGCAGGCACTTGAAGTATTTCCAGATAGTTTACTGTGTAACCCTGCACAGTTGCACCTACAGCATAGCTACCTGAAGCCAAGTGCTTGTGTGCTTCTTTTGATCCGATTAATAGCACAGGCAGGCTCTTGAAGTATTTCCAATTAGTGTACTGTGTAACCCTGCACAGTTGCACCTACAGTATAGCTACCTGAAGCCAGGTGCTTGTGTGCTTCTTCTGATCCTATTAATAGCACAGGCAGGCTCTTGAAGTATTTACAGTTAGTGTACTGTGTACCCTGCACAGTTGCACCTACAATATAGCTACCTGAAGCCAAATGCTTGTATGCTTCTTCTGATCCTATTAATAGCACAGGCAGACTCTTGAAGTATTTTCAGTTAGTGTACTGTGTACCCTGCACAGTTGCACCAACAGTATAGCTACCTGAAGCCAAGTGCTTGTGTACTTCTGATTCTATTAATAGCACAGGCAGGCTCTTGAAGTATTTCCAATTAGTGTACTGTGTAACCCTGCACAGTTGCACCTACAGTATAGCTACCTGAAGCCAGGTGCTTCTGCTGATCCTATTAATAACACAGGCAGGCTCTTGAAGTATTTACAGTTAGTGTACTGTGTAACCCTGCACAGTTGCACCAACAGTATAGCTACCTGAAGCCAGGTGCTTGTGTGCTTCTTCTGATCCTATTAATAGCACAGGCAGGCACTTGAAGTATTTCCAGTTAGTGTACTGTGTAACCCTGCACAGTTGCACCAACAGTATAGCTACCTGAAGCCTGGTGCTTGTGTGCTTCTTCTGATCCTATTAATAGCACAGACAGGCTATTGTAGTATTTCCAGTTAGTGTACTGTGTAACCCTGCACAGTTGCACCTAGAGTATAGCTACCTGAATCCAAGTGCTTGTGTGCTTCTTCTGATCCTATTAATAGCACAGTCAGGCTCTTGAAGTATATACAGTTATTGTACTGTGTAACCCTACTGTAGTTGCACCTACAGTATAGCTACCTGAAGCCAGGTGCTTGTGTGCTTCTTCTGATCCTATTAATAGCACAGGCAGGCTCTTGAAGTATTTCCAGTTAGTGTACTTTGTAACCCTGCACAGTTTCACCTACAGTATAGCTACCTGAAGGCAAGTGCTTGTGTGCTTCTTCTGTGTCTAGAGGCAATAATGCTGGTTGTGGACACGGTGCATCCTCATCAGCACGTGGCCATGGGACATGCTTGGCCTTATTTTCAGCAGCTGGCCGTGTTGAGCCGCAACATGCGGAAGACTTGGTCGAGTGGATGACCAAGCCATCCTCATCCTCCTCATCCTCACTCACCCAGGCTCAGGCTACTTTGTCTGGCAAAGCAGCTGCCCACGCGGCCTCTTCACTCCTTCCCTAGCCCCACCATGTCCTCCTGAGGAGTCCCTCGAACTGTTTGACCACAGTGTTGGGTACATGCTCCAGGAGGATGCCCAGCATTTTGAAGGCTCAGATGATGGTTCTCAGCTAGAGGAAGGCGGTAACGTGAGCCCAGACAGAGTGGGTGCGCAAGAAGGGCAGCAATTTGGCAGTCATGTTCCCCCAGCTGCAGCATACTGCCAGGTTTGCTCCAGTGATGAGGAGGTAGGGGATGATGAGGTCACTGACTCCACTTGGGTGCCTGATAGGAGAGAGGAGGAGGAGGAGGCACATCACCAATGAGGCAGGATGCCCTCCAGGGGTCAGCTTAAGGGCAGCACACTGACTGCATCACACTGCAGAGGTCCGCATGTGCAGGGCGCTGCTGTCTCTGCTCATTATTCCAAACGTTCTTTGGTGTGGGCCTTTTTTGAGACGAGTACACCAGATCGCACCGCTGCTATTTGCAACATATGTCTCAAGCGTATCTCACGTGGCCAAAACATCTCCCGCTTGGGCACCACATGCTTGACCAGACATATGTTGACCTGCTATGCTGTTCATTGGCAAGCGTACCTAAAAGACCCACACCAAAGAACAAAGAGGACCTCTCCTTGCTCCTCATCAGCTGGGATCTCCAAACCCCGTTATATCTTCAGTCCTCTCTGAGCCCTGCACTGAGAGGAATGAAGGTGTAGAATTAGGTGTGTCATAGCCAAGCACTTGCAAGCAATCTGCTATCGATACACCGACGTCAGATTGTATCAGGCAAATTTCCCTGCCCCAGCTGCTGCACCGCAGAAAGAAGTTCGCTCCCAGCCATCCACATGCCCAGTGGTTGAATGCTGGCTTGGCAAAATTGCTAGCACTTCAACTGCTGCCTTTTCAGTTGGTAGACTCTGCCCCCTTCCTTGAGTTTGTGGAATGTGAGGTTCCTTAATGCCACTTTTTCTCACGTAAGGCAATTCCGGCTCTCTACCGGCATGTGGAAGGCAATGTCTTGGCCTCGCTGGACAGGGCGATCAGCAGTAAGGTGCATATTACCGCTAACTCATGGTCCAGCAGGCATGGACAGGGACATTACCTAAGTTTCACCGTGCATTGGCTGACTCTGCTGGCAGCTAGGAAGGATGCAGGACAAGGTGCAGTAGTGTTGGAGGTTGTACCGCCACCATGCCTCCAAATTGCTACTAATGGTGATTCTGACACACCTCTCTCCTCCACCCCCTGCTCTTCTTCTTCCTCCATGGCCTCTTCCTGTGCTTTGTCCTCGGAACCAGCGGTGCTCCATAGGTGTTCAAGGGGCTACGCAAGCACGCAGGCCAAAAGATGCCATGCGATGCTTGAGCTGATGTGGGGGACAGGAGCCACACTGGGGCAGAGATTCTGTCAGCTCTGCAGGGGCAGGTTCAGAGGTGGTTGACGCCATGCCAACTTAAGCCAGGAATGGTGGTTTGCGACAATGGTTCCAACCTCCTCTCCGCCATCCGACACGGACAACTGACCCATGTGCCCTGTTTGGCTCACGTCCTTAACTTGGTGGTGCAGCGGTTCTTGGGCAGGTACCAGGACTTACAGGATGTCCTGAAGCAGGCCAGGAAAGTCTGTGTGCATTTCCGCCAGTTGTATAAAGCCAGTGCTCGGCTGGCTGACCTCCAAAAGGAATTTAACCTGCCCAAGAACCTCCTAATCTGTGACATGCCCAGCAGGTGGAACTCAACATTGGCCATGCTGCAGCGGCTGCACATGCAGCAGAGGGCCATCAATGAGTACCTGTGCGACTATGGCACCAGGACAGGGTCAGGGGAGCTTTGGTATTTTTCTCCACGCCAGTGGGTCATGATCAGGGATGCATGCACTGTCCTGTCACCATTTGAGGAGGCCACGAGGATGGTGAGCAGTGACAGTGCATGCATCAGTGACACTGTCCCCTGGGGGGTGTGGCTTGACCTCGCGGGAGATGGACGCCTGAGAGAAGAGCTCCCGATGCTATCCATCCTCTCCGCTCTCACGGAAGCACCACAGTGCCCATACCGCTACCCTGACATGGGCACAGCATCGCGGAACTCCTCCGCCTTCCGCTCCCGCTCTCCACGGAGACAGCAGAGCGGTCTGAGCCAGAATCTTCCTGAGTTGTTCTGAACTCAGAGAAGCAAAATGGCGGCCTCCCGCCAGGCTCCGTTACAGGCTCCAGCGCCATCACTGCTGAGCGCGCCGCCTATCATCCCCTGTCTGCGCCAGGGGATCAGGACGCCCTCCACCAGCAACATCTGAGCCTCTTAGACCTGAGAGCGGTGGCGACAGACATCAAGGACACCCTGTCAGCAGCCATAGCTGACCTGAAGCTGAACAGTCACGCCATTGCTCACAGAGTACAAGAGGTAGAACAGATGACAGCCCAGCATGGAATGGTCCTCCGCCGAGTGACCCATAAGGTAGATACACATACCCTGCAGCTGAGAGACCTCCAGCGTCATGTGGAAGATTTAGACAACAGGGGCAGGCGCCATAACTTGCGGGTCAGGGGTCTGCCAGAATCGGTTGATTCTGAACAGCTTGCAGTCACTGTAACTGGCTTGTTTAACAACCTGCTGGATAGACCAGCGCAGACACCAGTAGAAATGGAGCGTATCCACTGTGCGCTCAGGCCCAAAGGGAGAGAGAATGATCCCCCCAGAGATGTGGTGTGCTGCATAGTTGACTACAAGCTAAAGGAAGAAATACTCCGCAAGGCTAGAAATAGAATACAACTTTCACATGGGGGCTCTGACATCCACATATACCAGGACCTCTCTGGTATAACGCTGCAACACAGGAGATATCTAAAGATCTAAAGCCATTGCTGGATACCCTGCGCGCTAAGGGCATACATTATAGGTGGAGTTTCCCCTTTGGCCTTTCCGCCACCAACCAAGGCCGCACGGCATTACTACGGGTACCGGAAGAACTACAATCATTCTGTGAAACCCTGGACATTCCAGTGATAGAGGTTCCGAATTGGTACGCTGAATTTCGCCGCCGCCAACCCAGTAGAGAACAAGGACGAGAGGAACCGATGGAAGCCCAAAACACCAGGTATCGTAGACACCGGTCCACCTCAGGATCCAGGTCTCACGCTTCCACCAGAAGCTCCTACAACGGCAACAGCCCTACTGATTCCCTGTGATCAAGAAGAGCCAGATGGGACTTTGGGCCGTTCCGCGGACAATCTCCTGGAAACTGAAAAGAAGATCGCCATTGCCACAGCTAAGTTCCTGTCACTGTTTACTTTTTCACCTTGCTTTTTTCCTTTGGTGCTCTGACTTGGTCTTCCTGCTCAAAACTGCTTTGTTTCTTTTTTTTTTTTGACCCCGCCTTTGGCATGAGGAACAATATCTCGCAGTTATAGTTACATCCACTATAGATTGCCAATGTTCTGGGAGTGTGCTGACACTTTCACTGCCTTCTGAGGGAGTAATACAATTGGTGACTATGCTCTGAGCCCATCGTATCACTACGGCAATGTGTCCTGTAGCTCTTTCTCACACCACTCCACAAGTTTAATGACAGATTTGCCCTTAGTTACACCAGCGCAGAATGTATATATTTGTTTAACACTTTACGTTTACAGGTCTCCAGGTAGTGTGTAGATTGGACTCTGCTTCACTTCTACTTATAGCTTACACAATTTTGCATGGAGGTCAGCATAGGGGCCTAAGGCATGTCTGCATACCCCCCTTTAAAGGGGCTTCCTTTTTTTTCTCTTTTTTTTTTTTAGGTTGGGACAATGCAGACATAACAAACGAACTGTTGAGGGCCTGCTGGAATCGCTTTGCTATCACCACACCATGTGACCGCGCCCAGGGGACCTCTAGTATTGAGAGAACCCCTCTTACATATACACACACCATACTTGCTTCCACTACGGGCCCAATACTATCACCTCCATTCCCCCGCACATATGTGCTGATTAACTGGGGTCGTCCCTTTACATCTCATGGATTCCAGCAGACCCGTGCAAGCATGCCTCTAGTACCCACTTACTGGGCCTTGCCAGCGCATCGTGCGTGCAAACAATAAGGGTCACAGAGTTTTCAGTGTCTCGTATTACAGCAGGATGCGCTCCTTGAGCCACATTGGAAGATAGCATTTTGTGCCCCTTTCCTGGCCACTGATCTAATTCAACACATAATGTGAACACTATTGACCTCCCCTACAGCTCATAGGTGGGGGACGCTCGAACCTGCTTTCACACCGGAAACCTGGGGGCTGCATTGCTAACTCAGGCACCACCGAGTTGTGCCAAATATACATCAAAACCACCTTAACTAATGAGCACGGTCACATATACTTCCTGCAGAACCTTTTTGTGAACCTTTTGCGAAACTAGAATGTAGGGATGTTCTCACTATAGTTAACCGTGTGTTTATAAGTTTTCCTGTTACCTCCATAGGGGGAAAAAAGATGTTTTAGAAATGTTTTAGTTTTGTTCTATTATTAATGAGGTTGACATTATAAGTGTCGTTACTCTTTTCTACTGCCTTCTGACGGCTGACTTGACCTGCGCAGATAGCAGGAAGATACAATCACCACTGGCACCCTAGTAATGTATACTCCAGACGCTTGTCGCTTGAGTGCGGTTCAGCTGTTAGGGGCCCATGATCTACAGTACATGATTAAAGGCAGTACTATGGTATTAGTATAAACACTACCGGCACGCTTCCCTTACATCTCTACATATACTTGTCTTTGGATGGGATAGCGACGATTCACCTTGACATTCGATTATACCATCCCAGATTGGTCTCGCTCAACCCCCACACAGTAGTTTGGACTAGAGTGGGCCTCCCTAGGGTTGGCACGCTCTGCCTTCACTCTGTACCTCATCGACTTCTTTCTTCTAGAAGAAGGGGCTGGTCCCCCGCCTTCTCGGTTCGCAGATTAGGAGTAGGTTCCTCCTACCCCGTACCCTGTCCACATTTCCTTCCTGCTTCCCCCCATCCTCCCTTTAAACCTCAACACTCTTTACATAGACAGGGAGTGACACTTTCATCACATCATGCCTCCTCCCGGCACCGAGGGCCCTCCCCCTCAGGTCAAGCTATACTCTCTAAATGTTAGGGGACTGAATACCCCCGAAAAATGATCACAGCTGCTTCTTCTATTAAAAAAGGCCAAAGCCGATGTGGTGTTTCTCCAAGAAACCCACTTCAGATCTGACAGTGTCCCCAAACTTCATAACTCCTTCTATCCTACGGTATTTCACGCGACTAACGATACCTCCAAATCTAAGGGAGTGTCCATTTTAATATCCAAAAACTGTCCCTTTCAAATTCAAGACACAATGCTTAATACCAATGCACGCTACATCTTTCTCAGGGGCAAATTAGACAACAAACCCGTCACGTTGGCTAACATTTACGCCCCCAACAAGCTGCAAGTACCCTTCTTCCGCAATACCTTACAGTGCCTCACTTTGTTCTACAAGGGCTTGCTGGTTGTTGGGGGTGATTTCAATTTGGCCCTTACCCCCTCCCTTGACTCTTCCTCGGGATCCTCTACCATAACCTACAGAGCACTTTGCGCGATCAAAACACAGCTCACTACCTTGACCCTGCATGACACTTGGCGCACACTACACCCCAACATTAAAGATTTCACTTTCTACTCTTCACCACACAATAAATACACAAGGATTGACTACTTCTTTTTGACTCAGACAGACCTGGACTCCCTACTAACTGCTACCATAGACCCCATGATACTGTCGGACCACCACCCCATATCCATCACCATCACTTTCCTGACAACGTATTCGAAACCAATGAGTTGGCGACTGGACAACTCCCTGCTCAATGACCCAGAGCACATACAGAAAATAAACACATGCCTACAGCATTATTTTTGAGAGAATGCCTCCTCCGATACCCACCCGATGTCCCGATGGGCTGCGCACAAGTGTGTCGTCCGGGGTGAATTCATATCCATGGCTGCAAAAAAGGCGGAAAGCTAGACAAGCCTGTATTGATAAACTATCGGAGCGCATTTATTCTCTAGAAAAGAAGCACAAACAATCATTAGCTGAAAACACTTTTCAAGAATTGTTGACAGCCAGGGAAGACCTCCTTGAGGAACTAGGGAAATCGATTAAATTGATTTGCATCTCTATTTTGTTCCCCACAGGATCCCAAATAGAATGGACGGTCGAGGAGGCTTGTTTGTTTTGAAGAGCTCTAGCTAGTAGTTTGCCCAAATTCATAGTAAATTCATTGTGTAAGGGCATATTTACGTCTGGTCGAGTGCCCTAGTGCAGTTAGTCCTTGAATGTTTGTATTTCTTCTGCATTTTATAGACTTAGTGTTGATATTATTGCAGTTCAACAGTGCATTTCAAGATAGGAATAAGATGTAATGATGTTTTGCTCTATGTCTGATTAGATGTATTGTAAAAATTCTTCAATAAAAACAGTGACACTGTCCCCCTTGTCCACCTGTTGGAGCACATGCTGCGTGGAATAATGGACAGGGCACTTGAGGCAGAATAGAGGCAGGAAGAGGAGATCTTCCTTAGCTCTCAAGGCCCCCTTTATCCAGACAGTGTTCCTGCGTTCCTGCCGATCACACAGTAAGAGGATGAGGAGGAGGAGGAGGATTGTGTCAGCATGGAGGTGGAGCCTGGCATTCAGCATCAGCAGCAGTCTTTAAGGGATCATTTACAGTCCCAAGAAACCCATGGACCCATGTGGCTGCGGATCATGTTGTCCTTAGTGATCCAGAGGACTCCGGACCGAATGCCTCAGCAAACCTACACTGCATGGCCTCCCTGATCCTGCAAAGCCTGCGTAAGGATCCTCTTATTCGTGGTAGGAGAGGGATCGTTACTGGCTGGCAACCCTCCTTGATCCACGTTACAAGGCTAAGGTTGCGGACCTTATCTTGCCGTCGCAGAGGGAGCAGAGGATGAAAAATCTTTGGGAGGCCTTGCAGAAATGTCTGTGCAACGGGTTCCCAGAGACAGGGAGGTTACAAACTCCTGTTCCTGGACAACGTGTTGCTGAGGCTTCGGTCAGTCAAAGAAGGAGCGGTGGAGAAGGTGGCCATCTGACCGATGCGCTCAGACAATTTTTTAGTCCGCAGCCACAAGGTATGATCGGTTCCAGCAACCATCGCCAGCGTCTGTTTTACATGGTGCAGGAATACCTAGGGGCAAGATCTGACTTGGACACCTTTCCCACCGGAAATCCTCTGGGTTACTGGGTCTTGAGGATGGATCACTGGCCAGAGCTTGCACAGTATGCAATTGGGCTACTGCCCTGTCCTGCATCCAGCGTTCTTTTGGAACCCACTTTCAGTGCTGCTGGAGGCTTTGTAACCGATCACAGGGTGCGCCTGTCCACCAACTCGGTCAATCGACTGACCTTCATAAAAATGAATCAGTCTTGGATCACCACCAGATACCAAGCACCTGATGCTGATGTAACCGAATAATTTTTTTTGAAATGTCAGATTCCTTCAAGACTCCCTATGCTGATTCTGAGTTACTATCCTGTTATGCTGAGTGACTATCCTCTTCCTCCTCAATGATCATGCTGATAGCTTGTAAGAATATTTTTGGTTCTGGGCGCCGCCACCAGTGGCTAAGGCCCAATTTTTCTGCCCCTGTTTAACAGGGGAGTGTAATTACAATTTTTGATGCAATACTTTGCCGCAGGGCTCATTTCTGCGCTCCAACTAGAGTATCTGTGAGGGGTTGCAGTGTTGTGGCACAAGCACCAGTGCCTAAGGCCCAATTTTTCAGCCCCTGTTTAACAGGGGCGTGTAACTACAATTTTTGATGCAATACTTTGCAGCAGGGCTTGTTCCTGCGCTCCAAATAGAGTATTTGTGATGGGTTGCAGTGTTTTGGCACCAGTGCCTAAGGCCCAATTTTTCTGCCCCTGTTCAACAGGGACATGTAATTACAATTCTTGATCTAATATTTCACAGCAGGGCCCATTTCTGCGCCCACCAAGAGTAACTGTGAGGACTTACAGTGTTGTGGCACCAGCACCACCATCACCACCACCACCAAAGGCCCAATTTTTCTAACCCTGTTCAACAGGGGCATGTAATTACAATTCTTGATCTAATATTTCACAGCAAGGCCCTGTGAGGGCTTACAGTGTTGTGGCAACACCAACACCTAAGGCCCCAATTTCTGCAGAATATATAGGGCAGGCCCCTACTTTCAAACATCAAACTTACAAATGACTCCTACTTGCAAACGGAAGGAGACAACAGGAAGTGAGATGAAATCTACCCCTAGGAAGGGAAATTCTCTCCTGTAAGAATTAATATGAGAAATAGTTGCTCCTTTCCACTAATGCTTTATCACCAATCCTCGTTTCACTAAAAACCCCACATTTTCAAAAAATATTTGTCACTGGGACAGAAAGTGAGGTGAAATCTTCTGAAGAGGAGCACAGACAACAAAACAAATGTTACAGGGGTGAAAACCCTTCCCTATGTTTTCCAAAAAGCTTAAATTAGATTTTTTCACTGGAGCTTTACTTTAAAACACTTTAAAAATGTACCAGTTCAAAATTACAAACAAATTCTACTTAACAACAAACCTACAGTCCCTGTGTCAGGAGACTAGTAGACCAGACTGTGTGGACTGCACAGAGGAGACCAGAAACACATGTAAGTGAAATGGTGTTTATTAACAAGTGATAAGTGACAGGAACAAACAGTGCAAAAACCCACACAACAACCCACTACAAACAACAATATATATATATATATAAGTAAAGGGAGATACCGTAATCGTAAACAAGCCAAGCCAAGGTCATACACAGGGAAGTCAGCAGAAGGGTAAGGACGGGAACCTGAACAGGACAAGGAGAGGATGGATGGATGGGGTTCAGGGCAGGGATCCAAGGGAGCCAGGAACAGAAGGGACAGGACTGGGAAGGCCTCAGGATAGGGATTGGGTCAGATCAGGACAAGGCAGATAGCAGGCTCAAGGTTAAACAGGCAGCAAGGTCAGAACGCAGGGAGAGAGAAAGATACCAAGGCGAGCAAGTGAGGGCTCGCCGGGTATTTATAGGGCTGACTAATTGGCTTCAAGTTACACCTGAGCGCAGGGAGTGTTGTCTGCCCCCTACTGCCAGGATCCATCCGCTGGTGGACATCAGTACTGCAGCCAAAAGATGACAGGACACCAGCAGGGAAATATTCTCCTGACAGTTCAACACTGCCAGGAGACACCTGCTGGTGGACCCCAGTACTGCATGCCAAATAATATAACTTACCAGCGAATGGACCCTTTCCTGACAGTACCCCTCCCTAAAGGAGCGGCCTCCGGACGCTCCAACTGGTCTTAATTGTCCATGGTCTATGGCATCAGGCAGAATGGTGGAGGAAGGTATGTCAGGCTGGTCATCAGGCACATCTGGGCAGACGGCTGGCATGTCAGAGTCATTAAGCTGGGCAGCAGACGACAGGAACCACTCAAGCTGGGCAGCAGACGACAGGAACCACTTGAGCTGGGCAGCAGACGACAGGAACCACTTGAGCTGGGCAGCAGACGACAGGAACCACTTGAGCTGGGCAGCAGACGACAGGAACCACTTGAGCTGGGCAGCAGACGACAGGAACCACTTGAGCTGGGCAGCAGACGACAGGAACCACTTGAGCTGGGCAGCAGACGACAGGAACCACTTGAGCTGGGCAGCAGACGACAGGAACCACTTGAGCTGGGCAGCAGACGACAGGAACCACTGGAGCTGGGCAGCAGACAGGAACCACTGGAGCTGGGCAGCAGACAGGAACCACTGGAGCTGGGCAGCAGACGGGAACCACTGGAGCTGGGCAGCAGACGGGAACCACTGGAGCTGGGCAGCAGACGGGAACCACTGGAGCTGGGCAGCAGACGGGAACCACTGGAGCTGGGCAGCAGACGGGAACCACTGGAGCTGGGCAGCAGACACCCGGACATCAGGCTGGAGGGCAGACACCCGGACATCAGGCTGGAGGGCCGACACCCGGACATCAGGCTGGAGGGCCGACACCCGGACATCAGGCTGGAGGGCCGACACCCGGACATCAGGCTGGAGGGCCGACACCCGGACATCAGGCTGGAGGGCCGACACCCGGACATCAGGCTGGAGGGCAGACACCCGGACATCAGGCTGGAGGGCAGACACCCGGACATCAGGCTGGAGGGCAGACACCCGGACATCAGGCTGGAGGGCAGACACCCGGACATCAGGCTGGAGGGCAGACACCCGGACATCAGGCTGGAGGGCAGACACCCGGACATCAGGCTGGAGGGCAGACACCCGGACATCAGGCTGGAGGGCAGACACCCGGACATCAGGCTGGAGGGCAGACACCCGGACATCAGGCTGGAGGGCAGACAACCGGACATCAGGCTGGAGGGCAGACAACCGGACATCAGGCTGGAGGGCAGACACCCGGACATCAGGCTGGAAAGCTGGAACATCAGACTGGAAAGCTGGAACATCAGACTGGAAAGCTGGAACATCAGACTGGAAAGCTGGAACATCAGACTGGAAAGCTGGAACGTCAGACTGGAAAGCTGGAACGTCAGACTGGAAAGCTGGAACGTCAGACTGGAAAGCTGGAACGTCAGACTGGAAAGCTGGAACGTCAGACTGGAAAGCTGGAACGTCAGACTGCAAAGCTGGAACGTCAGACTGCAAAGCTGGAACGTCAGACTGCAAAGCTGGAACGTCAGACTGCAAAGCTGGAACGTCAGACTGCAAAGCTGGAACGTCAGATTGCAAGGCTGGAACGTCAGACTGGAAAGCTGGAACGTCAGACTGGAAAGCTGGAACGTCAGACTGGAAAGCTGGAACGTCAGACTGGAAAGCTGGAACGTCAGACTGGAAAGCTGGAACGTCAGACTGGAAAGCTGGAACGTCAGACTGGAAAGCTGGAACATTAGACTGCAAAGCTGGAACATCAGACTGCAAGGCTGGAACATCAGACTGGAAGGCTGGAACATCAGACTGGAAGGCTGGAACATTAGACTGCAAAGCTGGAACATCAGACTGCAAAGCTGGAACATCAGATTGCAAGGCTGGAACATCAGACTGGAAGGCTGGAACATCAGACTGGAAAGTTGGAACGTCAGACTGGAAAGCTGGAACGTCAGACTGGAAAGCTGGAACGTCAGACTGGAAAGCTGGAACGTCAGACTGGAAAGCTGGAACGTCAGACTGGAAAGCTGGAACGTCAGACTGGAAAGCTGGAACATTAGACTGCAAAGCTGGAACATCAGACTGCAAAGCTGGAACATCAGACTGGAAGGCTGGAACATTAGACTGCAAAGCTGGAACATTAGACTGCAAAGCTGGAACATCAGACTGGAAGGCTGGAACATCAGACTGGAAGGCTGGAACACCAGACTGGAAGGCTGGAACACCAGACTGGAAGGCTGGGACATCAGACTGGACGGCTGGAACATCAGACTGCAAAGCTGGAACATCAGACTGCAAGGCTAGAACATCAGACTGCAAAGCTGGAACATCAGATTGCAAAGCTGGAACATCAGACTGCAAAGCTTGAACTTCAGACTGCAAAGCTTGAACTTCAGACTGCAAAGCTTGAACTTTAGACTGCAAGGCTTGAACATCAGACTGCAAGGCTGGAACATCAGACTGCAAGGCTGGAACATCAGACTGCAAGGCTGGAACATCAGACTGCAAAGCTGGAACATCAGGCTGGAAGGCTGGAACAGCAGACTGGAAGGCTGGAACAGCAGACTGCAAAGCTGGAACAGCAGACTGGAAGGCTGGAACAGCAGACTGCAAAGCTGGAACAGCAGACTGCAAGGCTGGAACAGCAGACTGGAAGGCTGGAACAGCAGACTGCAAAGCTGGAACAGCAGACTGCAAAGCTTGAACAGCAGACTGCAAAGCCTGAACTTCAGACTGCAAAGCCTGAACTTCAGACTGCAAAGCCTGAACTTCAGACTGCAAAGCCGGAACATCAGACTGCAAAGCCGGAACATCAGACTGCAAAGCCGGAACATCAGACTGCAAAGCCGGAACATCAGACTGCAAAGCCGGAACATCAGACTGCAAAGCTGGAACATCAGACTGCAAAGCTGGAACATCAGTCTGGAAGGCTGGAACATCAGTCTGGAAGGCTGGAACATCAGACTGGAAGGCTGGAACATCAGACTGGAAGGCTGGAACATCAGACTGGCAAGCTGGAACGTCAGACTGCAAAGCTGGAACATCAGACTGCAAGGCTGGAACATCAGACTGCAAAGCTGGAACATCAGACTGGAAGGCTGGAACATCAGACTGGAAGGCTGGAACATCAGACTGGCGAGCTGGAACGTCAGACTGCAAAGCTGGAACAGGTTGGGTTACTGGCAAGATGGTGTGGGTCGGGAAGAATTTTTGCTTCTTCTTTGGTTTAGCCCGTGCAGTTTTGTATGTAGGTGCAGGGCTGTAAGCAAAGAAAGTAGCTGGATCGAAGGAAGACCAAGGAACTGTAGCTAGAGAGGGGTTTTGTGGGACTGTTACAGGTGGAGGAGGAGAGACAGGTGAATTGAAAGCAGGATAGGTGTGACACTTGGAGACTGGGTGGTAGTATTTGGTAGGGAACTGATTAAACTGGGTTGTAGCTGAGGTTGCCATAGGTGACGGGGAGATAGATCTTTTGGAAGGCAGATGATTAATGGCAGGGCTGGAATGTTGTGGCTTAGCTAAAGACAGGAGATCTGACCATGCCTGCAGCAAAGGTTGAACAAACGCTGATTTACATACAGCCTGACTAACCAGAGATTGTACTGAATAAATGCAATCGGACAACACCTGCTGGGAACAAGCGGAATAATGTTCATCAAAGTAAGCCGGATCATCCTCTAACAACCATACCAGGGATTCCACCTGGTCACAACTGAAAGGAGGGGAGTAATCGTCACTACCTTCGGGAATGCATGACAAGGCTGACTTTATACATAATTGAATCAAAGGCTGAACATCCTCAAATAACGCATGACCTTGATCTACAAATAAATGGGCTGTTTGTATCGTTTCCAGCAGTTGGTCACGGGTCCAATCTTTAAGAGTCTGACAACAATATTCATTATCCTCTGCCGCCAGCAGAGAATAATAGACAATTTCATCAAAGTCCATTTTGCGCGCCCACCGTAACAGGACGGTTTCTCAGTGCAGCCACGTCTGGTCAGGGATGGCCTTGGTATACTGTCAGGAGACTAGTAGACCAGACTGTGTGGACTGCACAGAGGAGACCAGAAACACATGTAAGTGAAATGGTGTTTATTAACAAGTGATAAGTGACAGGAACAAACAGTGCAAAAACCCACACAACAACCCACTACAAACAACAATATATATATATATATATAAGTAAAGGGAGATACCGTAATCGTAAACAAGCCAAGCCAAGGTCATACACAGGGAAGTCAGCAGAAGGGTAAGGACGGGAACCTGAACAGGACAAGGAGAGGATGGATGGATGGGGTTCAGGGCAGGGATCCAAGGGAGCCAGGAACAGAAGGGACAGGACTGGGAAGGCCTCAGGATAGGGATTGGGTCAGATCAGGACAAGGCAGATAGCAGGCTCAAGGTTAAACAGGCAGCAAGGTCAGAACGCAGGGAGAGAGAAAGATACCAAGGCGAGCAAGTGAGGGCTCGCCGGGTATTTATAGGGCTGACTAATTGGCTTCAAGTTACACCTGAGCGCAGGGAGTGTTGTCTGCCCCCTACTGCCAGGATCCATCCGCTGGTGGACATCAGTACTGCAGCCAAAAGATGACAGGACACCAGCAGGGAAATATTCTCCTGACAGTTCAACACTGCCAGGAGACACCTGCTGGTGGACCCCAGTACTGCATGCCAAATAATATAACTTACCAGCGAATGGACCCTTTCCTGACACCCTGTCTTGTTTGGTTTGCACCACCTGTATACTGCTGTTCAGAGGGCCTGGGGCCCCACGCCTTTCTTTTTTTTAATTTGGGTGCGGGGTTCCCTTAATATCCATACAAGACCCAAAGGGCCTGGTAATGGATTGGGGGGGTACCCATGCCCATGCCGTTTGTCTCACTGATTTTCATCCATATTACCGGACCCGACATTTCATTAACGCCGTAAGCAGTTTTAAATGACTTTTATTCCTTTAAGAATGTAATTTTTTGCAGGGACTGTTCTAAGCACGGGAAACACGCTCCACTTTACAGGCATACTATAGACACCCTCAGGTACGATATTTAAAGGAATATTTCACTTTTTTTTCACTTTAAGCATCTTTAAAATCACTGCTCCCGAAAAAACGGCCGTTTTTAAAACTTTTTTTGCATTGATACATGTCCCCTGGGGCAGGACCCGGGTCCCCAAACCCTTTTTAGGACAATACCATGCAAATTAGCCTTTAAAATTAGCACTTTTGATTTTGAATGTTCGAGTCCCATAGACTTCAATGGGGTTTTAATGTTCGTGCGAAGTGTCGGTCCGTTCGCAGGTTCTGGTGCGAACTGAACGGGGAGGGTATTCGGCTCATCCCTATTTGTGATATTTGATCACCTCTGTGTTTTTTATGTTTTGCACTATAAACAACAAAAGACAGATGATTTTGAAAGAAAAACAACATTTTTACTTTCTGCTATAAAATATATCCAAAAAAAAAATTGAAAAAAAATCTAATTTCTTCATCAATTTAGGCCAATATGAATTCTGCTACACATTTTTGGTAAAAAATCCCAATAAGCATATATTGATTGGTTTTCACAAAAGTAATAGCATCTACAAACTATGGGATATCTTTATTTATTTATTTTAAAATTTTCATTTTTTACTAGTAATGGCGGTGATCAGCGAATTATAGCGGGACTGCAATATTGTGGAGGACAATTAGACACTAACTGACACTATTTGTGTGAAAAAAATTATAAAAATGTTGTTTGGGTATAGTGTAGCATGGCTGAGTAATTCAAAATGTGAGTACTGAAAGCTGAAAATTGGTCTGGGCAGGAAGGGGATAAAAGTGCCCTGCATTGAAGTAAAGAGGAACCTAATTAAAACCAGCAACGGTTGAGACAATAAACATACTTTAGTCAGGACTATGCAACACATAACATATTTTATATAGTACAGTAATCAGTGATGGGGGAAAGGGAAGAGGGCCACCAAGGCCCTGGAAAGAAATAATATAACTGGATGGCAATGGAAGAACAATGTTATTAATATGTGTTCCTAGTGCTTATGTGCAGTGTGAGGTGAAGCCCTCTAGTCTCAGAATACATACAGGCACCCCCTAGGTCAGGAGCCATGAGGTAGGTACCCCTGGACTGTGCTCTCACCTCTCCTCAGGTGGATAACATGGCTCCCCTTATAGTCTACACTCTACATTCTCCTCCAACCCAAAACAAAAACATTTGCTGTGGGTCTTCCTTATTGCCATGCAAATATTAGGTCCAGGTTTCTGCTTCTGTCCATGTCTTATAAACACAGCTGCTGACCAACCAGATACACTACCATTCACTGAGTCCCACCACCTGTCCTCCAGCATTGACCTTGAACTGTCAACACACCACAAGACCCAAATGTTTACAATAGGAGGCTAGCCGCAGTGCTGCAGGCTACAACTCATCACCACCATAGAGTGCAAATCAATAAAACCATGACATTATGTAATGTTTACAAACAGGTTGGAGATTTGACAGAGCTGGAAATGAACCATAACTTCACTGCAAAGCCTGCATTACTGTGCAGCTCCTGAGACCTCCACTTTTTAACTGAGAATATTTTTTATTCAGGTTATGTCTAACTTTTTTTATCTATGGGGATAGGTGTGTGAGGTGAATGTGAGTGATATAATGTGAGTTGGTTTAGATTTACACTGTTCTTGCATTTTGCTTTCTTTAAAGAGGATTCAGCAATGTGCAGCATACAAAAGGCAGCCTAAAGAACAAATAGTAACAAATCAAGGAGCATTGAGCATCCCAAACTAAAAAGACCCTCTGAACATAGAATTCACTTATTCCCACCCAGTCTATAGCAGGTTGATGGCTGGGTGGACCTTTTGTTTGAAGTATGATGTCCTCCCAGTCTCGCCGTTCGTGTGCGCCCCTGTGGGCAGGCAGCACTGCGATCGGTGGTGACCTGTGTCCCTCGAACACAGTGTATCACCTATCAGGGTAAAGAGCCAATGGCAGTGGCTCTTCACCACATGCTCGGCTGTATCTAATTACAGCCAATCACAATTGTAAAGAAAGACCGGTAACTCACTGTTTCTGGATTCTTCTCCTCACACAGGATCGGTGTGTGAGGAGAGGACTCCGGAACAGTGAGTTACAGACTTAACCTATTGTGTATTGTGCCCATCACTGCCCTGATTGCCCCAGAATAAAGAGTACCTGTCACAGCAGCCTATAAGCGTACCTGACACCACATCCATCATTGCAGCCTAATCAGTGTACCTGTCACCGCAGGCTTCGGTGCAGCCTATCCGTGTACCTGTCATCGCACCCACCAGTGCAGGCTATCAGTGTACATGTCCCTGCATCCATCAATACAGCCTAATCAGTGTACCTGTCACCGCATCCATCAGTGCAGCCTAATCAGTATACCAGTCACAGAGCCACCATCACTGCCGCCCATCAGCAGTTTACCATCATACAACCGAAATCAGCAGTATACCTGTCTAGGTATCACCAGAGCCGCCATGTCCAAAAAAACATTATACTAATGAGGAGGCATTTCAAATCTTCAGTATGATGGATGAGAGCAGTGGGGAGCTCTCACCGTCTGATTATGATTCAGAGTACAAACACGTCAAAAGTAGTGGATCAGCAACCCAATCAGAATAGGAAAGAGTCCCTACTAAAAGGATAACTGTACAGAACTATGTGCATGTGATGAACAACAAACACCTCATGAACTGTAATGCCCCGTACACACGGTCGGATTTTCCGATGGAAAATGTCCGATCGGAGCGTGTTGTCGGAAATTCCGACCGTGTGTGGGCTCCATCGGACATTTTCCATCGGATTTTCCGACACACAAAGTTGGACAGCAGGAGATAAAATTTTCCGACAACGATCGCATCAATTCCGACCGCGTGTGGCCTGTTCCGACGCACAAAGTGCCACGCATGCTCAGAAGAAATTCCGAGATGGGACAGCTCATTCTGGTAAACTTAGCGTTCGCAATGGATACAGCACTTTCGTCACGCTGCAATGTTAAAAATGGTTTAATACAGCGCACTCTCTTCTTCTTTATAATGTGACAAAAATTAAGTAGTTTTGCTGCTCATATTCACACACACTTCTCACAAAGTTTTATTTGTGTTTTTTTAGTGGGATTCCCTGAATATATTGTTATTAGTTGTCACATCTGACAGTTTTATATTTTTTTATTTTTTTTTTTTTTTGGATTTTCAGCCTTTTTTTTCTTTAATGTTTGGATTTTTTCCAAGGCTGATCTTTGTTCAATGTTATTTTTATTTTTACTCCAGAATATTTTTGTATGTGTTTTGTGTGTCAAATTACCCCAACACCATTGATATCTTGTATTATTTAATCTCCAGGAGATTGTTTGTTGTTGGTGTCCCTTGTTCATTTCACATTGTATATTTGAAATGTACCTGAATCCTCACAAACAAACTGTCCTTTTTGAAGTAAAACACATAGGAGAGTATAATTCAAAACAAAAATCCTTTATTAAGGGATCAGAACCAAACAAAGAGGAAGGCAACACTGGATCAACAGGAGAAATTAGCGAAGCCTGGGACCCCCACGGCAGACATCAATTCGTGAACCTCAAAATTGGTGGCCTGAGGAGTCCATATGTAAGGGAGGGCAGTCTGGTCCAGAATTTGCAGAGATCCGGATAGCAGCAGATGACATCTGTGTCCCCAGGCTGTGGTACCACAAGAGGCTGCATCTTTTGGCCGACCGGACTGAACCCAGGGCAATCACGGTCTGGTCTTCCTTCCACGCTTCCTTCCGGGCTGTGGCTGTGCAGTTGGAGATGTGGCAGGAGGAGGAGTAGGACCTGGAGGAGGAGGAGGACTGGGAGGACCTGGAGGAGGACTGGGGAGACCTGGAGGAGAGGGAGGAGGAGGAGGACCTGCAGGAGGAGGAGGAGGACCATCACAAAGGTGTGTCTGAGCTGTCATTTGGCCCCTCATACCTTTCTCAAGAGCCTCCAATATGAGGGCCTCACACATGGCTTGTTGTCCCTCCTCCATCCTCTGCATTTTATATGCAATGAAGGCATCAATGTTCTCCTCCATGGTGTGGGGTGCTCCCAGGACCTCTGTTATCCTCCAAAAGAATCCTATAGCAGCCTCCTCTAGGGCACTCCTCCTACTGCCACTTTCTCTTTTCAGGGGGGGTGGAGGGACCTGCAGATCAGCCAGCCGGCTCGGCCTGGCCACCTCCTGGCTGAGACTTCCCTGTGTATGAAAAAGGGACATGGTTGTTATGTTTTGCTTCATCAATCCCAATCCTAAATTAGTACTCCCAACTAACATCTAGTTAACATCATTGATTGGACAAGCAGAAATATTTAGAGAAATGCTATACCTGGCTCAATCTGGGCTCCTCCACATGTGGCCTGGAAGGCCCAGGTTGGGCGTCAGAAGCCTCAGCCGGGGGGGAAGGAAGCGTGGAAGGAAGACTGGAGAGGGATGACCTGGGTTCAGTCTGGCCTGCCAGAAAATGCAGCCTGTCGTAGTACAACATCCTGGGGACATAGATGTCATCTGCTGCTCCGGATCTCTGTGAATCCTGGACCTTCTTGCGCTCCCTTAGATATGTGCTCCTCAGGCAACCAATTAATATCTTTAAATAGGTGATGTCTGCCATGGGGATCACCTGCTTCACAATTTCACACAATTGCTCCAGTGCTGCCTTCCTCTTTGCTTGGTTCTTGAAATGGGGGTGTTTAATCTCCCACAGACAGGGCAGCTCCCTTAGCATCGCTAGGAATACTGACATGAAGTCATTCTCTTTGAGTAGCATATCCATGTTCACTGCAAGACACAACACAAGACAAAGCCTAATGTCAGACAAAACTCTCCTAATCTTGTTACAATATAGGCCTCAATCTAGAAGCAGTATAGGCACAAGTTTGTCTCTTACCTTCGTTCTTACGATCGGCGCGTCCAATGCTCCTTCCTCCGCTCACAGATCGTACGTAATGCGCACGCGTGTTACGCTTTATACACACTGCGCATGCGTGTAACTCCGCCCGCCCCTGACGTTCTTTCTAGTCTATTACCCGCCCCTTTTCGTTCGGCGCAGTGGGTGAAGAGCACATGGCGGAGTTACAGCAGGTGCATGCTAATTCTAGCAACGAGGAGGAGGAGGAAAGCCCGGATCCGGACACGTCCCGATCCAGAAGGAGACGTTTTAAGGCCACAAATATGTCCTTTGGGGAGATGTTGGAGATGGTCGACATCATTAAAGAAGTCCAACTATGACGGAAAGTATGGGCCTTACCCCAACCCCAAAATCAGAAAGGCAAAGATCATGGCAAAAGTGGTCAAAAGCCTTCACAGGAATTTCAGGGTATGAAGATCGAAAGATCAGCTCAGGAAGCAGTGGTCGGACCTGAAGTTAAGAGAGCCAGAGCAGTACCGAAAGATCCGGAGAGTGCTGCAAAAAAGTAAGTAGTTGTGCTGTGTTCCTATTCTTTCTGTCTTTATTACGTTCGTGCTGCTCCATGTGCTTTTATTAATTGTAACGTTTAAAAGGGCAACTTTAATGTTCATGGGCCCATTATTCGTTCGTATCAAACATTTTTCTTTCGGCCTCTAAAACACCATTGTTTAGGCCATATGCATTTTCCCACATTTTTTTTGGGCCTACTTGGATGCCAAATATTTGTTTGTGTAGATGGGTTTGTTACTAGAATGAAATGCCAACTAGATTGTGTGTAAGGAGAGGACACTGAGCAGCTGTTTTCACATCTGGACACTGGAGCAATAGTGTGGGACCCCAGAACACCATTTTTATTAGGGGGCCACACAGGTGCTCCAGTGTATGCTATAGGGGGGTCTCCATCTGTGAAGCTTGTACTAAACAGGTAAAGTATTGCAGCTTGACAAAGGGCAATAAAAAAAAGACATCTTTGAACTCGGCTAAAATAGACAATTGTACCCCACTTCCAAGCAATGTTTCCTATTTCTAGTTCGGCCATCAAATATCTGTGTGCTAATTATACCATTTTTGTTTTACATAGGGGAGAAAAGACTCGGAGGACACCCCTCATCCGAGGAGACCAGAGACCCTCTACCTCTGGAAGAAGGTGAAATACCCCAAACCCAAGCTGAGCAGGAGGAAGAAGAAGATGTGGTGGAGATTGGCACGACAATAGGTGAGTGTCTGCGACCACAGGCTCAGGTAAAAGAGATGGATGGTGGCAGATTTTTGAGACCTGTTTTTTTTTTCTTTCTCTCTTTTTAGGTGATCGTGATGTGAGGGATAGAGAACGCTTTACTTCAGAAAGTGCCCAGATCCTGATCGGGGAGATCATGGGGTGTAATGCCGAACTGCAAAACATCCAGCAAAAAATCAATGATGTTATTAAAAAAAATAATAACATCATTGATGTTTTGGGGCGAATTTAAAACCCCATGAAATCACTTTTTGGATTGTGGTCCAATCTTTTAAATTTTTTTGCAATGTTTTGAAAAGCCAAATTTGGAGGATGCACACAGTGTGCCAACATGTGCTATCTGCCATCACGGGAGATCAATGGACGCGTTTTGGGGGTGCAACCCCTTCCTCAATTATAAAGTCGCGTTGACGAAGGGCTTGCTCCCCCAAAACACGTCCCTTGATCCCCCCTGATGGCAGATAGCACATGTTGACATTCGTAAATTGGTGTACATCTTCCAAATTTGGCTTTTCCAGGGGTGATTTCCCCCATCTGAACGCTATATCAAACCCAGTTCCTAAATACTGATGTCTTATATAGCCTTCAGGTTTTACCTAATGTGAACTTTGTAAGTTCAAGTTTTTTTGGCTTTCTTGTTGGTTTTACACAGGCCTGTTTTATCTGAAATGGACATTTCGAATTTTGCTAATGCTACTGCAAAAATTGTTATACAACAAACATGTTGGTTTGTTTTAAAAACCTTTGGTAAATGCACATGTAATTGTGCAGGTATAAAAAAGTTGCTTACTCAAGAATGTGTGGATTATTGTCTCAACACTACAACACTTTTGGGGTGATGTAATAGCTGTTTTATGCAAAAATGGGGGTTATTTCCTAAGGGCAAATCCTCTTTGCACTATAAGTGCAGTTTCAGTGCAGTTGCAAGTGCACTTGTAGTGAAATGTGTTTTTGCATTTAGGAAATACCAGCCGGGGGGGGCAGGAGGCGGAGCCTAGCGGAGCAGACATGCATTGTTAGAGCTCCACACCACTGAGGAGAGAAGAGAAGGACAAAGCGGAGCCTGCAGACTCAAAAGGTATCCATTTGAACCTTTTTGCCCCTGGGAACAAACTGTGAAAGTTTGGGCAGGAAATATGGTACTGGGAGGAAACCGTGGCAGAAATAAAAATCACCTCACAAAGAGCTCACAGGCACTCACTGCAGCTGAAGCAGCTCCAGTCACCTCACAAGATACAGCATCAGGGTGCTCTCACAGACAGAAAATGTCACAGCAAGACTCTCCATTTGAGTCAGATACAGAACAAATCCTCTCACAAACTTCTCCACAAGCCTCCTCAGCATCCCCAGTAATATTATTACAATTTGAAAAGATGCTTCATAAGGCTTTAAAACAAACCTCAGACCAAATAACAAAAAACCTAACCAAAGAAATAAGAGAGCTGGGAAACCGCACCGCAGCCTTAGAAATAAAAATGGATGAAATTGAAATTACAACCCAAGAAAATATAACAGAATTGGAACAATTAAAAAAAGAGAATTTAATACTTCAAACTAAGCTCGAAGATTACGAAAATAGAGCCAGACTTTCAAACTTGCGCATAAGGGGAATACCTGAAACTGTGACAGACCTGCAATCTACTATTACTGCTCTATTACAAGAACTAAAGCCAGATATCCCTATTGAACGTTTAGAACTGGACAGAGTACACAGAGCCCTCACAGCCAAAAAGAAAGATGGACCCCCACGTGATATAATCACAAAATTTCATTATTACAGAACGAAAGAACAAATACTAATCGCTGCAAGAGAAAAAAAGGAACTTAATTTTCAAGGACACAATTATCAAATTTTTGCTGACCTATCCCAACTTACTATTACTAAAAGACGATCAATGAAACCCCAACTAATGGAACTGCAACGCCACAACATTATGTATCAATGGGGCTTCCCCTTTTCAGTCAGATTTAACTACCAAGGTACAATTTACAGAAGCAGATCAGCAGATGAACTACAACAAACCCTTTTAAAATTAAATCTGACAGAACCCACAAACAGCAACACTCCCACACGCAGAAGAATGGCATCATCTTCACCTTCAGGCAGCACCCAGAAAATTTCAGAACAAAATGGGAATCATCATTCTCACAAAAGAGGCCGTTATGCCACATCATCCATGGACCAAGAAGATTCAATGGACTGACATCCTAATTCCTGATATCTCTTCATTTATTATACTAAGAGATGGTTCTCTATAAAAAACCTGTATTTATACCTGAATGTAACTGCATTCTGATAGTCACACACTGTGTGGGATCATGTTATATTCCAGTTATATTTCTTATTACTTCTGATTCATATAGCCTTAGAATATATAAGTGAAATAAGGAAATTCTTGTTCAGTTATATATTATCAGGTAATAACAATAGATTTATTACTTTTTAGGACAAATATGTTCAATAATCCAGAAGTAATGGAAGCTTTTTCTTTCTTTTCTTAAAACAAATATATTATTACCTAACTAGTTCCTAGAATTATGTTTTTGTTTATTCTAATCTGAAGCAATACAACCTCAATTTTATGAGTTAACATATCTAAACAGTTACATATGAATAAAATATGTAATTGTTTACTCTAAAAGGGTTAAAATCCCAAAATAATTCAAACTATCTTCATCAATACCAAAGTTATTAACAGTACCTTTCTAACTGAATTATTTAGCCTAGGGCAAGACTAACCATATACAACCACCCTGGAATAAATAATTTCAACAAAAACTATATTCTGCACTCCAATTAATGAAACATTATTTTGATGTCTTTTGACATAGCACTTCTCTCCTGTAAGCGGAAGATCCGTGTACCCCCATTAGCCCTCCTCATTCTCCCAACCATATTATGTGGGAGTGTGACGAAGGCACTTATTCCCCTGAGAGAGATATTTATTCTCTTTCACGGGTAAATTGTGATTACTTGCAAAAAATAATTTATACAATGTATCATCTAATCTCATATGTTTTTTGTTTACTCTTTACTCCAGAATTCACTGGTTTCTTTTCTATCTATTCATCTCTTCAGTCCACACAGGTTGATCTGCGCAGTCAGCTCTGCATAACAAAAAGTAAGTCAAAACTATTTGATCTATTGCCATGGCACCACTGAATATACTTTCCCTGAATGTTCAGGGAATAAATGTCCCTCAAAAAAGGACCAAAGCCTTCCGTACTTTCCATAACAAGAAGGCTCACATAGTATGCCTCCAAGAAACACACTTCACCAAAGATTCTACTCCAAAATATATTTCTCCTTTTTATCAACAAATTTACACGGCTTCTGCCTGTACCAAGCAGAGGGGAACTCTAATTGCATTTCACCGATCCACACCATTCACCTTATCATCAGAAATTAAAGACCCAGAAGGTAGATACCTGATACTCATGGGTTATATAATGGATACAGCAATCACGGTGATTTCCTACTACGCTCCTAACAAACAACCTACACCATTCCTCTCACATATATTACAAGTGATTAATACACACAAAATAGGAACAGTGATAATGTGTGGGGATTCGAACCAGGTCCTCCTCCCATTTCTAGATAAATCACCTTTTACACCATCCAAAATAACCTCTAGATTACCTTTTTCTCAACTTCTTTCCAAATACAATCTGGTAGACTCATGGAGAGAAAGTAACCCAATGAAAAAGAAATTCACTTATTTCTCGCACCCTCATCAAACCTTCACCAGAATAGATCATATTTTTCTAACAATAGGAATGATACCAGAAATTATTGCATCAGATATAATTCCGATTCCGTGGTCTGACCATAATGCAGTATACACTACTATAGCCTCAGCCATACCAAAAGCGCATGAGCCAACGTGGTACTTACCGGACATAATGCTCAAACACCCACTACATCAGATGGCCATTGAACAAGCTTTAAAGGAATACATATCAATTAATAATACAACAGACATCTCCCCAATAACACTGTGGGAAGCTCATAAGCCTGTCTTGCGTGGTACAATACAAAGACAAATGGCACTATTTAAACGGGAACGCAAAAATCTAGCAAAAAAACTAGAACTCAATTTTAATGCAGCCTACATATCATTTCAAGATAATCCATCTCAGAGTACAAAATCTCATCTGGAAAAATCTAGATTGGAATACGATCTATTTCTCACTGAGTCAGTTGATAAATCCCTCAAACGCTCCAAACACAATTTCTACATGAATACAAACAAACCAGGTACATATTTGGCTCGGGCATTAAATTCAACTAACAAATCTTTCAAACCAATACGTTTGAAATTATCAAAAAATGTTTACACTTGTAATCCAGTTAAAATAGTTCATAAATTTCACTCACATCTCGCAACTTTATACAAGACAAACAATGAATTTAATCCTACAGAGGCTGAATCCTTCTTCTCAAAAATAACCTTACCTGAGTTATCTCAGAATCAAAATAGCAGTTTGGATGAGCCTATAACTATAGATGAAGTTGCTAACGCCATAAAAGACCTAAAACTTAACAAAAGACCAGGCCCAGACGGCTACTCGGCTTTATACTATAAAACATTCTCAGAAATACTCTCTCCCATTCTCACTGAAACTTTTAACAAACTTCTAGATGGACATTCTTTTCGGCAAGAAACACTAATGGCAATTGTTTGTATGATCCCAAAACCCCTTTCTGATGATACTTCCTGTGTGAATTATCGGCCTATCTCTCTGTTAAACCTCGATATTAAATTATTAGCAAAAATAATAGCAAAACGCCTCAATAGCATTATAGGAAAATTAATACATAGAGATCAAGTAGGCTTCATGCCAAATAGACAGGCAGGCGATAATATACGCAGGGCAGTGTTATTGGCACATATTGCTAAAAAACGGAAAATCCCTTTATGTTTTCTATCTCTCGATATTAAGAGGGCATTTGACACAGTATCCTGGCAATATATGCAATATTCATTACAAAAATGGGTTTTGGACCCCACTTTTTAACATGGATCAAAGCATTATATAATAAACCCAAAGCCTATATAAAATATGCTGGATACAAATCTGAAGCCTTTAATATCGAAAGAGGTACCCGACAGGGTTGCCCATTATCTCCCTTATTATTTGCCCTTATACTCGAACCCATGGCCCAATACATCAGAACAAACCAAACTATAACTGGCATTGAAGTAGGAGGTATTACACACAAATGATGTATATTTGCAGACGATATATTACTTTTTCTATCATCACTACAGGTCTCTGGTCCTAACTTAATACCAGCTCTTGATGGATTTGCAGCCCTATCCGGCCTTATGATTAATCCTAAGAAATGCCTAGTGCTTAATATTTCACTCACAAACATGGAATTGATCCCGGCTAGGGCTACACTCCCATTCACATGGGCAGAAAAATCAATCCCATATCTTGGAATTCATTTAACAGCATCTCATTCTGACTTATTCTCAACCAATTATCCTCCTGTATTAAGACAGATCACAAATCTAATAAAACAATGGTCGCAACTTCCTTTATCCTGGATGGGGAAGATTAATGCAATCAAAATGACTATTCTACCCAAATTGCTTTATCTATTCAGAGTACTCCCTATTCCAATTCCTTCCTATTTTTTGAGTATAGTACAAAAAAGAGCAACTTCGTTTATATGGGGCTCTTCTAAACCACGTATACCTATACACACACTACATCTTCCCAAAAATAAAGGAGGCCTGGGATACCCTAATTTTACTAACTACTACAGAGCAGCACATTTGGCCAGTCTGTCCAAATACCATGCAAAACAGGAAATCCCATTATGGGTATTTATAGAGGCTTCAGAAAATGACCCTCTATTAATATCAAATTTATTATGGCTTGATCCTAAAGACCGCTTTAAAATTCATAATCCCATAACTAAACACTTCTTATCTCTCTGGGATAAACTAAAAACCAAATATCAGTTACAATCTCCACACAATCCTCTCCTTTCTTTTATCAGAAATCCGGCCTTTTATCCGGCATGGATCTACCCAAATTCTTTTAAAGCTTGGACAACATCAGGCATTCAGACACTAAATGACTTCATAGCATCTAAATCATTCCTTTCATTCCCATCGCTTAGAGAAAAATATGATCTACTAAACTCTGAGATATTTAGATATCTCCAAATCAAAAATTTCTATACACCATTCCTAAAGGGGGATACACCATTATCCCAATTATCCATTTTTGAATCAATCTGTACAAAAGATCCATTTGCTAAAGGTACAATTTCATCACTTTATAATCAATTATATGGAGTAGCAAATCCTAATAGACCCTCTTACATTCAGAGGTGGGAGGAGGACCTGGGACGAACTTTAGAAGACACGGACTGGTCTAACATATGGCTCACATCTAAGTCATCTTCACCCAACATCTTAGCACTGGAGACAAATTATAAAGTCCTAACTCGCTGGTACCTTGTACCCGCTAGAGTGGCAAAATATTCACCTAATACCTCAGCTCTTTGTTTTCGAGGATGCCCAGAAATAGGCACATATTTACACATATGGTGGACGTGCCCAGTAATCCAAACCTTCTGGAAGGAAGTCTTCGTGATTGCATCTAAAATATTTAAAAAAATAATACAACCAGATCCATATTTAACTTTACTTAATCTAAAACCGGAATGGTTAACACTCTCTCAATTCAAACTAATGATCCAACTAATAACGGCTGCAAAACAAACAGTGGCCAAGGCATGGAAATCTCCTACATTGGTACTAGCAGAAACAATTCACAGAATGAATAATACAATGTCCCATGCTAAGATGGTAGCCATCGATCAAAATCAAATTCCAAAATTTGAAAAACTTTGGCATCCTTGGATAAAACAACAGTTCCTGTCAAACTTCAATGACTCTGTCCTGTTGCCATGGTAACAGATTAAATGACTTACAGAGACACCCATTCTAAGGCTTCAAAGAGAACTAAAAAGAATAATAAACTGACGAGCGGGACAACCTTGTGGACCATACCTCTACCTTTCAACCCTTTTTCTTCTTTCTCTTTCCTTTTCTCCACCTTACGATTAAAGCTCATTATCAGAATTTATTTGACCTATATACACTCTACTTGTAAACAATATGTATAGTAGGTATAAATCATTTAAATACCTACAAAAGTAACTAAGGAAATTATATATATATCTTTAATTTAGGTTTACGTGAACCCAATGTTTAATATTTGAAATTTCATGATATTTAGCTATATAAACCCTACTGTAAAACAATGAGCTTACTTTATAGATCCTTGTAAACTTACTTTATGTATCTTTATAACATTGTATACTCAATAAACTTCTTTTGACAAGGAAATACCAGCCAACAGTGCTTTGTATAAGGTTACACAATCACGACATTTTCTGCACTCCAAACATTTCTGTCAGGGTCAGCTAAAACAAACACAAGCAGTAAATGTCCACAAAAAATTTCTTTTTTTTTTTTTATTATAAAAAGGCTTCACATATTGTCTGGCATATTGATAGCCCCCCTACCCGCAAAGAACTTCAGGTAGCATAACCGGACATCACGGGCACTCAGGGAGGGCAAGCCAGGACGGCCGCTTTCAAGCACCGTCAGTGTGGTTTGATGTAGGATTCCGGCCTCAGGCCCAACTGAGCCAGCATAGTTGGCCGAATGTTTCCGTAAAAAGTTATGGAGAACACAGCACGCAAGTATTATATGGTTCAGTTTATACTCCGCCATATGGATAGGTGTCAGAAATAGGCGGAACCGGCTGGCCAGGATTCCAAATGTGTTCTCCACCACTCTTCGGGCTCTGGCCAGCCGGTAATTAAAAACCCTCTGTTCCGAGGTGAGGGTCTTCATTGGGAATGGCCGCATCAGGTGGTCCCCCAGCGCAAATGCTTCATCAGCAACGAACACAAATGGGAGTCCTTCCACATTGTCCTCTGGAGCTGGCAAGTCCAAGCTGCCATTCTGGAGATGCCTGTAGAACTCCGTCTGGGTGATGACTCCACCATCGGACATCCGGCCATTCTTCCCCACGTCCACATACAAGAAGTCGTAATTAGCCGACACTACCACCAACATCACTATACTAATAAACCCCTTGTAATTATAATAGTACGACTCCGAGTTGGGTGGTGGGACGATGTGGACGTGTTTCCCATCAATTGCCCCTCCGCAGTTAGGAAAGTCCCACGCTCGGCAAAGTGGGAGGCCACAGTCTGCCTTTCCTGTGGCGTGGAAGGAAACTGTTGAGGAAAAAACAATAAACATTACTATTTTTACTCTGAAACATGGCAAGCAGATTAGACACAAACATTATGGGGCAACCTCCAGATAGCATTTATTAAGGGGAATTTAACAACACCAAAGTATAAGGTACACCTATCATATTCCCCCTCCCCCCTCTCATGGGCCATTTCTAACATTATAGGGGGTGTGTGGAAATCTTGGACAGGTAACCCTCTTCACTTCATTGAGAGATGAATGGGGATAATGGGGATTACTTGGAACAGCCCCTCCTTAATTACACTATTGGCAGACCACTGGACAGGTAAGAAGTGTCTGAATACAAAGATATAAATACACACTGTACACATTTGAGGACATTTGGACATTCTGCTATTAACTATCAAGATAATAATAGGATACAAAAACTTTAAACAGTACCATTGGAAAGTATACAGGCAGGCCCTTGCACTACATGCTTTGGGTAATTCATCCATAAATCTGACCAGTAAAGAGGTGGGTATAGTGTGTATGGGTTTGGCAAAGTCAGCAGATAGATGATTGAGGATAGATAGAGAATTGGGATCAGCTGACTTAGCAGTTGGGGGAGGGAGGGTTACTAAAAATTATTTGGGGACACCACAAAAAAAGCCTCTGGCACTCTGCCTGAATTTAAAGAAAAAATAACATTTCCAAACATTTTAGGGGGTGTTTGGGGTAAAGCACTACTATGGAGCTGATAAAATACATTGTTAAGTGACTACATGAGGTGAATATAGGACAGGAGACACCATGCTGGGGAGGTTAGTGAAGGGCAAATATGTATGAAGGACCTAAAATAATAATTACATAAAAATCCAGCATGCATGAGAACAAAGGGGACATTCACAGCATATTACAATCATGGTCATTAGGGAATGAGGAAAGAAATACAAGATATTAGCAAACATTCAATACAATAAAATGTGATATAAAAGGATAAAAATCTTACCTTCATATACTCCTTCTGCAGGACCTGTATGATGGCAGAACAGGTCTCTGGGATGATGATACCCAGAGCCTGGGGGGAGATGCCTGTCGAGAACTTTAAGTCCTGCAGGCTTCTCCCTGTGGCCAAATACCGCAAGGTAGCGACCAACCTCTGCTCCGGAGTGATGGCTTGCCTCATGCAGGTATCCTGCCTGCTGATATAAGGGATCAGCGAAGCCAACAAACACTGGGTCTGTCATCCTGAGAAAGTTCCTGAAATCATCAGGATTATTCTCACGGATCTCACGGAGCAAAGGCATATGAGAGAACTGGTCACACTGAAGCAACCAATTCTTGGTCCATGAACTCCTCCCCACCCTGTTCATGGACTGGACTTGTATCAAGGTCAGGACCCCAACACCAAGCCCCCGCACAGCACGAACTCTACGAGGAGTACGCATACGAAACATGGCTAGAAAACAGTCGGCTGCTCAGAACGAAGTAACAGAACGCACTGAAGAACAGCAAGGCCTGTGAAGAGCGACCTGAAAAACAGTAACGAACGAATAAGAATACAATGACTACCTAAAGTCACGCAGAACTTGCTGCACGCACTGAAGAGCAGATACAAACCCACAAGCACAAACTGAATGGCAGAAAACGATCTGAAAGCCACGAGTCTGAAAAAGCGCGAATTGTCTCTCACCAAACTTTTACTAACACGAGATTAGCAAAAGGAGCCCAAAGGGTGCCGCGCTTGGTTCTGAACCGGCCTTTTCTAGTCTCGTCGTACGTGGTGTACGTGACCGCATGGTTGGCGATCGGAAATTCCGACAACTTTGTGCGACCATGTGTAGGCGAAACAAGTTTGAGCCAACATCCGTCGGAAAAAATCCTAGGATTTTGTTGTCGGAATGTCCGAACAAAGTCCGAACGTGTGTACGCCCTATAAGACAGACTCATGTTATAGAATAAAAAACATATTTTTATTTTTTCGACATTAACATCATACAAAATGTTTTTTTGAAGAGTAAAATGTAGAAAATTAGACATACAGTGGGGAAGGAAAGTATTCAGACCCCCTTAAATTTTTCACTCTTTGTTATATTGCAGCCGTTTGCTAAAATCATTTAAGTTCATTTTTTCCCCTCATTAATGTATACACAGCACCCCATATTGACAGAAAGACACAGAATTGTTGACATTTTTGCAGGTTTATTAAAAAAAAAAAACTGAAATATCACATTACAATACATTCCCAATAAAAGGCCTAGGTGGGGATTGAAGCTCAACAAGCTCTGTGAAACAGCCACAGTATATGTGCATGTTTTCCGCGTGTATGAAGGCAAAGTTTCCCAGCTGCAGCCACCTCAGTGCCCAACCTACATTGGCACAAGTGGAAAAATTGTCTGGGACCTGACTTTTCCACTATTCCAAAAGCATATCACATCTACCTAGATAATTATTACACAAGTCAACTGCTTTTCCATCACATGTACTGCCAGAAAACCTTGGCCTGCGGTACTACCTTAAAAAATAGGAAGGGCTTCCCGCAAAGTCTAGTAACCACAAGGCTACAAAAGGGAATCAGCAAGTCTGAGCAATGAAGAAGTGTTGACCGTAAAGTGGAGAGATAAGAGAAATGTTTACGTCCTGTCCACCATCCACAATGACGGCTTGGTGGAAATTCACAGAAGACGCGGTCCCATCCAAAAGCCTGAGTGTATCCATGATTATAATCGGTTAATGGGGGGGTGGATTTAAACAATTATATGGGAGAGTTAAGAGAGACACCAGTTTTCATTGTCCTCAATTTCCCTTCTAACCGGCCCTAGGCATCGGCGACATTACCACACATCACTAAAATTTATGGTATAGGGCCCATATTTCTAATAGTCTGCCATATCCACATTCTGTGCTGTTCAGGACCCCTTGATAACGTCCCATTGGACAAAACGCTTTGGGATGGAGATTTTGGTGCTCAAGCATCATCCCTATGCTGGGTGCACTGCAGAATGGCGAAGGTCTAAACTGGATGCTTCTAATATATGGTAACCTATTGCAGCTATCCTTTCACTACAACTGTTGAAGGTTGACAAATAACAGTATTCCATGAGGCTTGGTGTATATTAGTTGAGGTGTGCTGTAGCTCAGCGCTACATGTTACTAGAGATGAGCCGAACACCCCCCGGTTCATTTCGAAGCAGAACATGCGAACAGGCAAAAAATTTGTTTGTACACGCGAACACCGTTAAAGTCTATGGGACACGAACATGAAAAATCTAAATTGCTAATTTTAAGGGTTAATATGCAAGTTATTTTCATAAAAAGTGTTTGGGGACCTGGGTCCTGCCTCAGGGGACATGTATCATTGCAAAAAAAAAAGTTTCAAAAACGGCCGTTTTTTCGGGAGCAGTGATTTTAATAATGTTTGAAGTGAAACAATAAAAGTGAAATATTCCTTTAAATTTCGTACCTGGGGGGTGTCTAAAGTATGCTTGTAAAGTGGCGCATTTTTCCCGTGTTTAGAACAGTCCCTGCACAAAATGACATTCCTAAAGGAAAAAAGTCATTTAAAACTACTAGCGGCTATAATGAATTGTCAGTTCTTGGCAATACAGATAAAAGTCATTTAAAAAAATGGCATGGGGGCCCCCCCCAATCCATACCAGGCCCTTTGGGTCTGGTATGAATATTAAGGGAAACCTAGAACCAAAATTTTCTAAAAAAAATTGAGTGGGTGTCCCCCCAAATTCCATACCAGGCCCTTCAGGTCTGGTATGGATATTAAGGGGAACCCTGCACCAAATTTAAAAAAAAAAATGGCGTAGGGGTCTGTGACAGACTCACCCAGGATAGAGGCTTTTGTAGGGGACTGAATGTGAGCCTCTTGCCTACAGATTATGGGCCCTGGCATTTGGGGCACCCTTGAGGTGTTGTTACTTTGGCTTCGGGTCCTTGTCCCCCAGGACACACAGACTCTGGGAACCCTGTATTTGCCATAGTAGCAATAGTGACTGAGTCATACTGTTGGGACTCATACTGTGAGAAGATGCTAATGTCATCAACTCCACTCACCTGTCTGATGTCAGCTATAATGTGTTTAATGTAAATGAGTTTAGTCTGGCTTACCACAGGTTCTAAGGGTATTAAACTCATTGTTGTTTGTTCTAATTAACCCTGTGTTGATGTTTATGGTAATGTGTGTTGAATAGTCAATGAGCTAGGAGACGTAGTCACCTAGGCTGTATAAAGAATTAGATAATTAGCTCATGTTAATTAGGTTACAGTTGTATTGTTAGAGGAGGTTCCAATGGCATATAAAGTCTTGTAATTTTGATTCTAAATAAAACAGCCCATGTTAGCATCTAAGCAAGTGTCGCCTTGTTTTGTGCTCAGAGCGGTTGGAATATCTGATATCTGTATCCAGACTACAAGGAAGTGGTATACTGACAGAAGCACTCAAGCGGAGTGTGGGACGTTCCGTGACATTGGTGGCAAGCAGCGGGAAAGCTTCCGGCAGTCTGGGAAATCTAAACCAACACCTGGATCCAAGATCAGGATAGCAGACTTCAGTCACCCCAGCGGAGATATGGACCTGGCATCAGAGTTCCCGGGGCTGCTGCGGATCATCCTTTCAACATACACCAGGACTGTGTCTGAGGATGAATACCTGGAGCTTAGGCAGCAAATTTGGGTGAAGCTCTGGATTGGAGCCCTCCAGATCGCTGGTATAAAACAGGGCAAGTGCTTTCCAACCCAAGAGCAATGGGCCAGTGACCAATGGGCATTGCGGATGGTATTCCTGGGAGAGCAGCCCCAGGAGCAATGGGTGACTGAGTTGGACAGGCTGGTCCAGCAGGAGATAAAGCTGGACAATCGTTATCTGCCTCTGCAATGGCACGCAGAGCAACAGAATGCTCTCCGGAGGGATATGACTTTGAAGGCCCTGGATTGCTGTGGGAGAGCCTTACAGATCGTTTTGTGTTTGGCGATGAAGGAGAACCTACCCTTGAGGACCTGCGAGATTATAGAGAGGCTATGCCCGGTCTTGCAGGGGTTTCAGAGCTTAAACCTGATCTGGACCATTTGCTAAGGAAGGAACAGCATCTGGAAAGGGCATACAGGAAACTGCGTGGGAACACGTTCAGCAGTATGCCAGAGAAGCGGCAGTGGAAAATCTGGAGATTGCCGTCCCCAAACCTGAAGTGCTGACAACAGGGCAGAGCTCTGCAAACCTCTGCCCAGCACTGATAGCATCTTCTGGGTTCAATGGACAGGAGATGGTGAACCTCTATCCCCAGACATCAGTTGCAGAGACAGGGGATTTGATAGACTTTTCTGCTGAGGAAGAACAACCTGATGAGCCTCCAGCAGAAGAGCTGCTATCAGGGCCAAAGTTCACTGTGCTCTGCCCAGCACCAACAGTGGCTTCAGCCTTCTTGAGAGAAGAGGTAGTTGACCTTTCTCCCACAACACTGACAGGGACATGTGATTTTCTGACAGCAGTATCTATGGAGTTACAACAAACTTCTTCAGCTGAAGATCTGGTAACGGAACAGAGGGTCCAAGACCTCTGTCCCACACTTTTAGCAATCCCAGAGACTGGGGATTTAATAGACGTTTCTGTAGAGAAGGAACCACCTAGCAAACCCCCAGCAGAAGTGCTGGCAACCGGACAGAGGGTCCAAGACCTCTGCCCCACACCTGTGGGAGTTTTGGAGGCTCAGGGTGAGAAGGTGGCAATCACTTCCCAGCAGCAGATACAGGGGGAGACGGGAGAGGACGTGTGTGTTGTCCCTCCCCAACAGTTGGCCAGGGTGGAGGAAGCGGACTTTCCTCCCCAGCAAAGATCCGTGCACCTGGGAGACAGTACCATAGACATGTCGTCCCAGCAGCCAGATGAGAGAATGGAAAAGGAAGCAACCGGCTCACCTCCCCAATGGCAGCTACACAGTTTGGGAGTGGAGGAAGCCAGCCTCCTGCCCCAACGGTTAGCCGGAGCGGAGGATGCGGAGTCCCCAGCAGAAGTGCTGGCAACAGGGCAGAGTGCTACCAACCTCTGCCCAGCACCGGCAACAACTGTGGAGATCCAGGGAGCCAGGGCAGTCGGCCCCTCTCTCCAGCGACAAGCTGATGTAGTGGAGATGCTACTCCCAGCTGAATCGCTGGCAACAGGGCAGAGCAGTGCTGGCCTCTGCCTAGCACCTACAGTTTCTTCTCAGCTTCAGGGAACTGGGATAGTGGGCCCCTCTGCCCAGCAACAGGCCAAGCCATGGAATGGTAAACACCACCCAGATGAAGCACTGAAAGATGGACAGAGAGTCAATGACCTCTGCCTCACACCTACCGAGGTCAACTATTCCTTGCAGCCAAGAAAGGAGATCATGTGGACAGACTTTGTGAGTTCACTCTGCCTGACTAACACATGTCCAGACCAGGTGGAGGTCTGGGACCTTGTTAGTCAACTTTTGATGGGGGAGAAATGTGACAGACTCACCCGGGATAGAGGCTTTTGGAGGGGACTAAATGTGAGCCTCTTGCCTACAGATTATGGGCCCTGGCATTTGGGGTACCCTTGAGGTGTTGTTACTTTGGCTTCGGGTCCTTGTCCCCCAGGACACACATACTCTGGGAACCCTGTATTTGCCATAGTAGCAATAGTGACTGAGTCATACTGTTGGGACTCATACTGTGAGAAGATGCTAATGTCATCAACTCCACTCACCTGTCTGATGTCAGCTATAATGTGTTTAATGTAAATGAGTTTAGTCTGGCTCTAAGGGTATTCAACTCATTGTTGTTTGTTCTAATTAACCCTGTGTTGATGTTTATGGTAATGTGTGTTGAAGAGTCAATGAGCTAGGAGACATAGTCACCTAGGCTGTATAAAGAATTAGATAATTAGCTCATGTTAATTAGGTTACAGTTGTATTGTTAGAGGAGGTTCCAATGGCATATAAAGTCTTGTAATTTTGATTCTAAATAAAACAGCCCATGTTAGCATCTAAGCAAGTGTCGCCTTGTTTTGTGCTCAGAGCGGTTGGAATGTCTGATATCTGTATCCAGACTACAAGGAAGTGGTATACTGACGGAAGCACTCAAGCGGAGTGTGGGACGTTCCGTGACAGGGTCCCCCTCAAAATCCATACCAGACCCTTCAGGTCTGGTATGGATTTTAAGGGGAACCCTGTGCCAAAATTTAAAAAGATTGGCGTGGGGGTCCCCCCAAAAATCCATGTCAGACCCTTATCCGAGCACACAACCTGGCAGGCTGCAGGAAAGGAGGGGGGACTAGAGAGCGCACCCCCTCCTGAACCGTACCAGGCCACATGACCTCAACATGGGGAGGGTGCTTGGGGTAGCCCCCCAAAGCACCTTGTCCCCATGTTGATGGGGACAAGGGCCTCATCCCCACAACCCTTTCCCGGTGGTTGTGGGGGTCTGCGGGCAGGGGGCTTATCGAAATCTGGAAGCCCCCTTTAACAAGGGGACCCCAGATCCTGGCCCCCCCTGTTTGAAATGGTAATGGGTACATTGTCACATGTACCCGTTACACTTCGTGGGACATTTTTATTTTTTTATTCTTCAATAAAGGACTTGTCCCAAGATGTGTCCATTATGTAACATATAAGTGTGCAACTGAGTTGCTAAAATAGATAATATATAGTATATATTTAACACAAATCTTGAAGTGATGAAAAGTGATACATGTAACCAATTGTGATGTGAAAATAAATTGATACAAATCCCAAAATCAGCATTCTTATGAATTCACAAGCCGTGAGTAGGCAAATAAATAAATAAATAAATAAACAATAGTCCCAACGTGTAGTGAAAAAATATATATCAGCCACAATTCTTCCGTGCTTGGGAAAATATCAGTGTTCTTCCAGCCCACAATTGTTTAAAATAGCCGCTTACCAGATGTGTTGGACCTCAGATTATAGAGATCATGTATGCCAAGTGCATTAGCCTGCCGGCACCGAGGATCTCCACCTCCACTTCAATGGAGAAGGATATCCTTGTCTGATTTCAATGACCAGAGGACAGGTATTCACCAGCTCAAATCCACAGGTGAGGAAAGTAGTACCCTTAATAGGGTTTTCTTTCCAGACACCATCCTGAAGTTTAACCCCTCAGTGGAGATAAAACAAGGGGAGACTTCATAGTGTAGAAGTATTCAAAGGTTTTATTTTTTTTTAAAAAGTCACTAATATTCACAGCACTTTGTCACGGCAGACATTCACAGCAAACAGAAAAAACTTTGAACTGTAAACTCCAAATCACACGGCAATCAGCAGCAACAAAAAAAGCGGATAAAAAACTAGCTTCAGTTAGCATAGAGGCAGCAGAGGATCAAACCAACTAACTGCAAAGGAAAAGAACGTGATGGCGTCACAGCCACTTGCTCCACCTTTGACGCGTTTCCCCTCAACAGGCTTCCACTGGGAACGGAGACATGACCAGACGCAGCACATCACGTTTATATACTCCAAGGGCAGGAAAGACAAGGGAAGCAACATATCAGTATCTTCCTCCGTTGTCATCCAATAGAGCAGTTCCTTTTGTCGGTTAAAATGCTCTAAAATCAGCCAAAAAATATCTTCTATCTCCAAATTAAAATGGAGCGCTTGTTATATTTTATGACAGTTTTGGGGTCTTTTGGTATTTGGGGCTTGCACAAGCAGCTGCACTGCATTTTTGTATATTCATTTGGTTAGCGCGAAATATACACTTTTTTAAAACAATGTACCCATTACCTTTTCAAACAGGGGGGGCCGGGATCTGGGGTCCCCTTGTTAAAAGGGCTTCCAGATTCTGATAAGCCCCCCGCCCGCAGACCCCACAACCACCGGGCAAGGGTTGTGGGGATGAGGCCCTTGTCCCCATCAACATGGGGACAAGGTGCTTTGGGGGTTTACCCAAAGCACCCTCCCCATGTTGAGGGCATGTGGCCTGGTACAGTTCAGGAGGGGGGGCGCTCTCTTGTCCCCCCTCTTTTCCTGCGGCCTGCCAGGTTGCGTGCTTGGATAAGGGTCCGGTATGAATTTTGAGGGGGACCCCTATGCCATTTTTTTTTTTTAATTGCACGGTATTCCCTTAACTACCTAAATTCTGGGCACTTTCACCCCCTTCTTGCCCAAGGCATTTTTCAGCTTTCAGCGCTGTCACACTTTGAAATAGAAATATCTTACAAATTGACATCTTTGTGTAAAAAAAATGTAATTTTCTTTCCACATTTTCCGAAAACATTGAAAAAAAATGACATGTTCAAAATACTCATTAGGCCTCTTAGAAAATACATTGGGGCATTTGCTTTTCAAAATGTGGTCATTTTGTGGGTAATTCCATTGTCCTGGTGCTCCAGGGTCCTCAAAAATGTGATAGGTAGTCAAGAAATGAGATGTGTAATTTATGCCCCTAGAACGGCTGAAGATGCTCCTTGGATGTTGAATCCCTCTATGTGGCTAAGCTGTGAAAAAGTCTTTCACATGTGGTATCTTCTTACTGACGAGGAGTGGCAAAATGTGTTTTGGGGTGTAATTGCAAGTATGCCTTTGCTGTGTGAGAAATAACTTGTTGATATGACATTTTTTGTGAAAAAAACAATTATTTAATTTATTCATTTTCCAAATAATCATGGGAAAAAATTACAACTTCAAAACTCTCACCAAAAAAGAATAAAATGCCTCTCATAGTGTAATATTTCCACAAACACCACCTTTATTAAACTAAAATGGAGTAACACTCACAAGAAATGTGCGCTTAAATCCAGTGCACACACTAACATTGCCTCTTTTAATAAAAAAACATTGGAATCAGCATCAGCTCCTCAGATATGCATAAAGATGGTTTACTTCTAGATTAAAGAAAGTGAGAGTGTGAAGACGCAGTCGCAGTTGCTGCTACTGACGACTCCTGTCTTGACCCCCCTAATAAATAGAAAAAGTGGGACTATTCCGGTACGCAAATATTGGTATATCTTAATTGATGTAAGGATAAGTTAAAAAACCTTATAAAAATATATAAATTTTAATCAAAACAACAGAATAAAATTACATTTACAATTACAATTGCAATTATAGACAACATCACTCCATATCATCATAAAATGGAAATACCACACAAACAAAATAGGTGGATTCCGCAAGATTTGGATGAGAAGTGTATGTGGAGCTTTAAATCTCGACCGGTTTCGCGGTTACACACCGCTTCCTCAGGAGAAGTAATCTAGAATATGATGTAACATAGTTTTAGCATATACAGGCAAATTCAAAAAATACAGAAAATCATTACAGCAACATTGTTTACCAAGAATAATCAAATACATCATACACGTATAATAAAAATAAGGACAAGCTCACCCATTCAGGCGGTTATTTTATAATTAACCAAACTGTAAGCATCTCAGTGCCAGTGGGATCCTAAAGGGGTGTGCCATAGCCGTAAGATTATAAAGAGCCTTCAGTGGTTGTATAGTGGATAAATCTAAGATCCAAGGAAATGAGGGGGGGGGGGTCGTAGTGAAAAGAGGAGGAGGAAAGGGGGAGGGGAGGGGGAAGGGGGGGGAAAGAGGGGGGGGGGAAGGGGGGGGGAAGGGGGAGCAGGAAGGAAAAAGGGGGGGAGAGGGGAAAGGGGAGGAGGAAAAGGAAGGAAAGGGGGAGGGGGGGAAGGGGGGGGAAAGGAGGAAAAAGGGCGGGGGGGATAAGGAGGGGAAGGGGAAGGGGACGAGGGAAGGACAAGAGATAGACTAACCAGACCACCACCAAAGGAAGGAGGGGATACTAAGGGCTCAAAATGATAGTTAAAGACAGGGCTACACACTGGTAACAGGCGCTAGCACTCACCAACTTGATTACTGTAGGACGCATGAGCTAGATAGGTTGCAAAAGTTCCACTTATAGAAATTGTAGGTAGAGGTGATCATATAAAGCCATCAAAGGTACTGCTTCAGACACCCAAATTAGCAGGCTAGTGGGCGCATCACATTAAAGCCAATCCAACTAGGGATAAAATTGTAAACGTCTAAATGAA